>NW_012267300.1:4370448-4380900 GCF_000151885.1 Dipodomys ordii
GAAGGGAAGGAAAGAAGGAAGGAAGGAAGGAGGGAGAAAAAGGAGGGGAGGGAGGAAAAGGAGGGGAGGAAGGAAGGAGAGAAAAAAAGAAAGAAAAAGACAGAAAGAAAGAAAGAAAGAAAGAAAGAAAGAAAGAAAGAAAGAAAGAAAGAAAGAAAGAAAGAAAGGAGAGAGAGAAAGAAATTTACACTTATAACTCACCTCTTTTGGGTCTCTTATACTTGAGTTTCCTCCCTTAAAAACTGAATAGTTATAAAAGCAAATAGTTGCACTTCTCGCTGATTAGCATTGAGGAATTTTAAGCTGCAATGCAGACAGTAGATAAAAACACTAAATTGTCAGCCTTTTTTGCTCTTTGCTAAGAAGACCAAAGTATAACTTACATTGGGGCCATATAGTTACAATTAACATAGCAAAACATGAGAAAAACTGTCAGTGAATCATAATCAGTTTTTACATTGTTTTCTGATGCAATAATACCAAGGGGAAAATCAATTTTATCACTGCTGAACAATGTGGAATATTTGGATTTTTTAATAATTAAAAAATCAAGATTTAGAAATTGCATATTGGATAACTTGGCATTTTAAGTTTGTATTTTGAGATTGCATCAGCACTACCATAGGTAAGATAAAAGAAATAGTTGTTTTTTAAGGGAAAGGGGAGAGCATATCCATAAATCAGAAGCATAAGAGAATTACAAGGCAGTTAGTAGGCATGGCATGTGTTTGTCTGTTGGGCCCCACATAAGGAAAGAGGAAGCCTGAATACTATACTTTGTTGGAGACTAATGTAACCATTTTAAAGCAGATATAAGAGCCAGATTCCTTGCTTGAATCTGCATCTTCACACTGTGAGCTGCTGTTCTCTTGGTGGGAGTGCTTGGAAGGTAGCTCAGTGGTCGAGTACTTGCCTTGCATGCATGCGGCCCTGGGTTTGATTCCTCAGCACCACATACACAGAAAAAGCCAGATGTGGTGCCTATGGCTCAAGTGGTAGAGCACTAGCCTTGAGCTGAAGAGCTGAGGGACAGAGCCCAGGCCCAGGCCCAGAGTTCAGGCCCCACGACCGATCAAAAAAAAAAAAAGAAACAATCACCTCTTGGTGTGAATCTGCCTTCCAGGGAGGCCAAAGGAAGCAGTCTTACTCTCCCACCTGAGATCTGGACCTACTTGCTACACTGCCATGTCCAGGATACCAGCCTAATCAAGAACTTCAGCCTTTTGCTTTAAGTCCAGGGGCCAGCACAGGATACAACAACACTTGTTACATAGGGTCAGAGGGTCAAGACCCTAAGTAGAAGAAGGGAGAAATTAAAATCACACACTCAAGGGCATGCATGCATTTACTCAGGTGGAAAAGATATGAAGATGACAGTTCAAGGCCAACCTGAGGCAAAAGCAGTAAGACTTTATCTCAAAAAAACAAGCTGGTCTTGGGGATTGCAGGCCTATAATCCCAGTTAGGCAGAAGGCAGAGATAGGAGGATCATGGTAAAAGGCTGACCTGGGTAAAACAGATTTTATCTGAAAACTAAGCTAAGCTTTAAAGGATTAGAGGTGGTTAACACTTTCCTTGAAAGTGCAAGGTTCTGAGTTCAAAGTCCAATTCTGTGCCATAAGTAAAGTAATATAACAATATTCTACATTGTATGTGAAGGCCAATAACAACAAAAAAGAAAAAATGAAGAAAAACATTTTAATTGATCTCAACTGAGATGAAAAATCAGATTGATTTGAATGTGACTTTAAAATAACAAGATATTACAAAGATGAAGGAAATTTTTATGAAAAAATAAACTAAAATTAGGAAAAACAAAATTAAGAAAACACACATGTGATAAAGCAAAACAAGAAAGAACACATCAGGAAAATGAATTCTGAAAAGGAAAAAGATGGTTTTGAATATACTCATTACATAGGGTAATCTCTAGGCTGTACACGGGGATAGATAGGATTTATGAGCTAAAAGATGGTGCAGAGAGAGAAACAATATAAAAGAAGCAGTTGTCTGTTGAAGATAGAATACAATGGCTTACCAAAACTAATGAAAAACTCCACTCAGCACAATTTTTAATTGTACTATGTTTTGAGTTTCAAAACGAAATAATGTTAAACATTTTCTCCCAAAATTTAGTAAGTTAATTAACATTTACTTTTAAAAAATAGAAAGAAGATAAAATACAGGTTCCATCATTCATCTCACCAGAATTTGCTGAGAGAAGGGTAGAAAAGAAGATAAAACACAGGTTCTACCATTCCTCGCACCAAAGTGCCCTGAGAGAAGGGTAGAAAAGCCAGAATTCCAAAAGATAATGACTGAAAACTTCCAAAAATCAAGACTCCAAATTGAGACTACTTCTAAGTGCCATATTCACTACTAAAGCAACGTTTTACTTCAGGGAAAAAAAAAAACATAAGGAAGCAGAAGAACAATTGGAAGAAAAGGAAAGTGAAAGTCTACTGAAAGTAAAGCATACTCTTCCTGGAGTGGAAGGACAAATTGATGGCCTAACGTAACGAACAAGAGATACAAATCAGTCAGTTCGTATCTCTACAGTTTCAGAAATGTAGAGTAGAATTCCATGTAGCATTCCATGCCCAGCTGGCCTTGGTATGGATAGATAGGAGGAAAACACCGAGATATTGTCGGACCAGCAAATATTGCTTATTCACCACCTGCAGAGCAGTGCTGAAAGAAGTTATGGTAGCAGGGCTTTAAAGGGCCTCACCTTCTCACTTGGCTTTCTTAATTAAGGCTGGTGCTTGAGCAATGCTTCCATATGAGCTTTTTGCTGCCTAATTAGAGATTGTGTCTTACAGACTTTTCTGCCTAAGTGGACTCAACCTATGCATGATCCTCCAAATGTCAACCTTCTGAGTAACTAGAATTATAAGCATAAGCACTGGTATCCATCCAGTTCTAAAAGGAATTCTTACTGATGTTTTCCAGTGAGAAGAAAAGTACAACCAAAGGTAGGAATAGGATGTAAAAACAATTAACAATTGCAAATATGGGGAAATATACAAGTAGGCCAAGCTTAATTTCTTAATCTTGGTTTTTAAAATATCTTAGATTCTTTCTGAATCTACCAGGAGCTAAATATCTGCTGTGTGGTCAGTGAGCAGTTAATCCATGCCAGTTATCAGGAAAGATAACTACTGAATCAAGTTGACTTAAGAAGAAAAATGTCAGTTACTTTTTTAAATTATATTTTGTTATCTGTAAGTAGTTATATGGGTTGAATGAGCTGTCATTCAACAAATCAGTTTATAAGAACAATGCCTCTTGATTGATATCACAGACACATTTTAAAAAAAGAAGAAGAAGAAGAAAAAAAAAGGTTATACTTGTTAGACTTCTCGCTTTAAAATGGAGGAGGAGAAGGTGTAGGAGGAGGAGAAGGCATAGAAGGAGGAGAAGCAGCAGCAGCTAGGCACCAGTGTCTCATCCCTATAATCCTAGTTACTCAGGAAATTGAGATCTGAGGATCATGGTTCAAAGCCAACCCAGGCAGGAAAGACTGGGAGACTCATCTCCAATAAACTTTTTTTTAAAAAAGTAAATGGATCTGTGTCTCAAGTGGCAGATCACTAGCCTTGAGGAGAAAAACTCAAAAACAGTGCTCAGGCCCTGCATTCAAAGTCTAGGATCAGGGAGTGGGTGAGAGGGAGAGGGAAAGAGAGAGAGGATTTTTCTTTCTTTTCTTAAACATCACCCAAAATCAATTAGGAAAATATAGGAATACAGACTATCCCTGAATAAAAGATTAGCTGCAGACTATTATATATGGGAAAGGTCTGACAAACATTGTAAGGTCAAATGCCAGACAGAGTCTACAGCCTGCAGAATGAAGTGATCTGAAATATGTACCAGGAACATCTTCTGTGGAACAAAGGGACAAATGCCAGAAGCACTTTGGGTAGTGTTGGTCCCAGAATGGCAAGGTGCATGAGTGGGTAGGCAAGAAAAGGAGACCCCCAAGAATCACATTGCCAATCTGTGATTATAGGTGTCAATCAGTTTATGGGGTGGAGAGAAACTGGATTCTAAGATCTTTTGGGAGGTGAAGGCTTAAATGGCCTCTGTCACACACACCCCAGTCTCACAATAAACACCTTTTACATTTTTTTCAAATGAGTGGTAATTCCAATAGGAGCAGCATAAGTGGTTTCATTGTTATGTTCTCTCCCCACCCCCTTTTCTTCTCCCCTCCTCCCTTGTACTGGGACATGAACTCAAGGTCTTGGCTTCTTCTGCTCAAGCCTAGCATTACCACTTGAGCCACATCTTCACTTCTGGCTTTTTGCTGGTTAACTGTAGTTAAGAACTCATGAAGAAAAAAAAAAAAAAGAATCTCGTGCAGCCGGGCACCAGTGGCTTACACCTGTAATCCTAACTATTCAGGAGGCTGAGATCTGAGGATCATGGTTCAAAGCCAGCCCAGGCAGGAAAGTCCATGAGACTCTTATCTCCAGTAAACCACTCAGAAAATGGGAAGTGGCCCTGTGGCTCAAGTGGTAGAGCACTAGCCTTGAGCTGAAGAGCTGAGGGACAGTGCCCAGGCCCAGAGTTCAAGCTCCATGACCAAAAAAAGAAAAAAGAATCTCATGGAGGGCTCCTTTCCTGTCCCGTCAATAAAAAGATTTTTTTTTTTAATGTATAGACAAAGTGACCCAGTGCTTAAGGTAATGGACTGCTAATCCATTATGCTCTGAATGTATAGGTTCAACCCATCCTCATCGACTAGAAAGTGCCTATGAATCTATAAGTAAACACACTGAATGGGGCTGGAATGTAGCTCAGTGGCAAAGCGCTTGCCTAGCAAGTGCAATGTCCTGGGTTCGATCCCCATTACCATAAAAGAAAAGACAAAAAATAATACAGTTAACACACTGAATGGTAAGAGAAAAAAAATACACTGGGAAATGATAAACTATACAGATCTCTAGGCATTCCCTCAGTTAGATCAAAGGAGGATATTCTTAGGAAAGGAACACAAAGGCACAATAGCTATGTAGTTCTGATCATATAAAATAATATTTATCGAAATGAACTACAGGAAGTGAAAGCAAGTTTTTTTCTTTGTTACTGTATTTGTTTTCCTTTTGTCTTGTTTGTTCTTTTATCTGTCTTTGCGAGGGGGTACAAAAATTAAAGGACAAAGGGTGAGCAAATTCAGGAGTGGTACTCACTAGACACTATATTGAAAATGAACTATACAACTTGTGGGTGGGGATGGGAGGAAAAAACTGGGAAAGAGCAAAGGAAGGGGCGACATTGCTCAAAAGGAAATGTACTCTGTTTGACTTACGTAACTGTTAACCCTCTGTAGATCACCTTTACAATAACAGTAAAACAGATTTTTTACAAAAAGAATCTTACAGATTTTTCTGCCCAGGCTGTCTTCCAAACGTGACCCTCAGATCTCAGCCTGTTGAGGTGCCAGAATTACAGGTGTGAGCCACTGATGCCAGAATTTTTTTAATCTTTAAATAGTTGCACAAAGGAGTTTCAATTTAATATGTCAGTTTATGAGTACAGTGCATCCTGATCAATGTCACTCCTTCCATCATTTTTCCACCTGCCCCAAGTCCACCCATACCCTAAAGTTACCTGGTTCTATTTTCACATATTACAATTGAATATTGTGACTGTATTTGCCTACCTTTCTTCTCTCCAGTTGTCTGACCCTCTCTTCCCTTGACAAAACATGTTTCAGTCTCCTGGTATTCATTTGTTAAACTGTAAGCTGATTGTTCTAAGGAGTTGGAATACTATAGTCTTCCCCTGAGTACACTATACTTTATTCAGTTAGTTTGTATATATACACATATGGACCTATACATGTTTTCACATATGTTTATTATTTATATATAACTTCCAAATATGAGAGGAAAGCATGTACCTTTTTGTCTCTGAGTCTGGCTTACTTCATTTAAAATAATTTTTCCAGGTCTGTCCATTTCTTTGCAAGTGATGTAATATTAAACTTCCTTGAATTTTTTAAAAAATTCTATTTAATGTATATCACATTTTGATTCACTCATCCACTGTATAGCATTTTGGCTATTTCCAAAACTTGGCTATGGTGAATAGTGCAGCAATTGGGTTGTCAAGGGGTTCATTGTAATCTTTTGGATGAGTTGTATCACTGGATTATAAGGTAGTTCATGCTTAGTTTTTTAAGAAACCTCCAAATTACCTTCCACTGTGTTTGAACTAGTTTAGATAGTTTCTTTTTTTTAGATGGGGCTCTTTGCATACCTGTAAAATTTGTTTATCATATTCTGTGTGTGTGTGTGTGTGTGTGTGTGTGTGTGTGTGTGTGTGTGTGCTGTTCCTGGGGCTTAAACAGAAGTCCTAGTCATTGCCTGTGAGCTTTTTTGCTCAAGGCTAGCATTCTACTACTTGAGCCACAGCTTCACTTCCAGCTTTTTTGTGATTAATTGGAGATCAGAGGCTCACAGACTTAACTATGTGGGCTGGCTTCGAACCCTGATCCTCAGATCTCAGCCTCTTGAGTAGCTGGGATTACAGGTGTGAGCCACCAGCACCCAACTGTTCTCATATTCTTGATGATGACCATTCTTACTGGGATGAGATGGAATCTCAAAGTTATTTTGATTTAAGTTTCCTTTTATCCAGAGACGTTGAGAATTTCTTATTGCTGTACGTATTTACTTGAGCAATTCACATGCTGCCTAAGCCACAGTGTTTCATTTTATGAAACTGGCTAATAGTAGGGGTAATGATGATATTTTCTTAGAGTTGTTTAGAGGACTGAATGAGCTGATTATCAAAGACAACTTTAAGCAAAGCCATCCACAGAATAAATATTGAATGTGAATTAACTGTTGGTGCCTTTATTGTTTCAAGAATGACAAATTAGCCCAGCACGGTAGCAGAAGTCTATAATCCTAGCTGTTTGGGAGACAGAGATGGATGATTGCCGTTTAAGGGCAGCCCAGGCCTAAAAGTTTTGAAGCCTCCTTAACCAGTGCCTGGGTAGAGTGGCACACGTCTGTTATCCAAGTGACACTGAGAAGCACAAATAGAAGCATCTCAGCTCAGTCTGGCCCAGACATAAAGCAAGACCCTGTCACAAAAATAGCCAATGAAAAAAGTGTCTGGAGACGTGGCTTAAGCAGTAAAGTGCCTGCCTAACAAGCCCAAGGCCCTGAGTTTAATCCAAATAAATAAAATCACCAGTTATATCATAAATATGATCATGATTTGTAGGGTTTTTAAACAGTTACTTTCTTAGGGTCTGACTCTTGAAACATAAAGCTAAACATCAATTTATTATTCTTATTTCATTGGGAAAATATTGATACTATGTCTAAAGATCACGATACAATATTTTTGGCCATTGTCAATTATTTTTAAGATAAATCAGCATAATTTATTGTGTAAATTGGTTTTGTTCTGGTATCAGTCCACAAAATTGCAGATCTTGGGCCCAATCCAGCCTGGATTGGTTCGGTTTTATTATTGTCATTAGCATGCTGTCTAACCACTTTTGTGGAATAATAGCAGTGCTCAATATATACTGGCTCATAAAACCCAAAATATTTACTGTTTGGCCCTTTACTGAACTCACTGATCCAACTCCTACCTAAAACTTTCAGAAAGTCTTTAGTCAAAAGCAGCATATTTTGGATACATTTAAATAAGAGGACTTAGTGTAGCTTGGAATTATAAAGGATAACATATAGTAATTAAGAAATTAGTAATGATATGGTTGCCCATTTATAACCTACAAGAAGATGCTGTAGAACTCCATCCTTTTTTCTTTTTTCTTTTCTTTCTTTTTTTTTTTTTTTTGGTGCCAGGATTGGTACCTGAACTCAAGGCCTGGGTACTGTCCCTTAGTTTTTTAATAAAGGCTGGTGATATACCACTTGAGTCACCTCCACTTTGGGCTTTTTGTTGGCTAATTGGAGATAATAGTCTCATGGGCTTTCCTGCTTGGGCTAGCTTCTAAGTGCAATCCTCTGATGTCAGTCTCCTGAGTAGCTAGGATTGCAGGTGTGAGACACTCTGCATATTTGAAATTCCCTCCCTTTCATGCTGTGGGAAATATGAGGCTTAAAACTACATTCTGCTAATCCTTTTGGTAAGGATGCTGTTAAGGCCAAAATGTACAAAATTAGAAAAGAGGACAGAAAGAAGGCAGACAGGGACAGATAGGGGGAGATTTTGTGATGAAGATGAAATAAAATGACGATCCTTCAGTCTTCATCTTCAAGACCTGTTGAATTTTAAATTATATGTGCTATTCTTTTTTTTTAGTGGTTTTTAATTTGTTGGTTTTTTAGCCTAATTGGCTTTTTCATCTCTGCCTTTAAAAGTCACCACTATTTTAATCGTTTGAGAATTTTAAAACTGGTAATAAATAGCAGAAGTTAAGCGCAGGAGAGAAGCTAAGCTGCGGTGCTTATGGGTGTTTATGCTTAAACTAGGTGATTCCCTCAATTTCTTTCTCAAAGGCCATTTGCTTTAAATTCTTTTTAATTCCACAGCTAGAAGCACAACAAATATGTTGGTGCCCATTTAAAAGCCAGGGAAGCTCTCTGTTGGGAAAGAATCAGATCTTAGATCAGAATTTAACAAGAAAAAGATTCTTTAAGTCACCCAAACCCAAGAAATCCTGAACTGTTTTTCTGCCTTTTGAGTGACTAATTTTAACCACCCACAACTCAACAGGCTACCTCTAGAGATAACTCAGTCCCTGTGGGACATGCCTTAGTGTAGGAACACTTAGTTTAGACTACAGCACCTCACATTGAAGCAGGATCCCAGACCTCTTGGACTCATAGCAATATCGTATGTCCTACACATTAGTCAATTTTTTTTTCATTTCACAAAGGTGAGTTCTGTCACAGACATGCACTGGTGAGAAAAAAGTGACATGATGGTTACAAGACATGGAAGTATTTTTGAGTGGCAATAGGATTCCAAATTCAAATTCAAATTTCAAATGATGATGATATCCCAAGAATGAGTCTAAATACTTCGATGGAAATAAATTTCAAGGAGACCCACAACTTTGTTTCATTCCAAGACAAGCTATTATCTTAAAAATGGTTAAAATCTGCTGGGCACCAATGGTTCATCTCTGTAAGCCTTGTCCTCAGACAGCTGAGACCTGAGGATCAGGATTTAAAAGCATACTATGCAGAAAAGTATGTGAGACTCTTCAAAATCTCTTCAATTAACCAGCAAAAAGCTAGAAGTAGAGCTCAAGTGGCTCAAGTAGTAGAGTGCCAACCTTGAGCGGAAAAAGTTAAACAAGAGTACCCTGAGTTCAAGGACCACTACTAGCACACAAAAAAAGAAAGAAAGAAAAGCTAAATTTTCATGTTCCATAGAGCTTGAGAATTTGTCCTGTTTTCCTTTTTTCATCTTCCCTGCTGTTTCTACTTCTTGTTTTAGATCATTTGTGTCAAGTTACATTTATTCAAAATAAGCAAAGCATTTAATTACCTTAAAAAAAAGAGAATAAAAAAGAGTTGTGATGCCTTTATATACCCAGTAACCTCTAATAATTATGTCTGGATCAGCGAACATACGAATTAAAATATGCACGTTCTTGATGTCTTTTAGTCTACAAAAGGAAATGATTACTACATTTTGTCAAACTAAAGCCAGTATGATGATAAGTTAAAACATTCAGCTTACAGCTGCAAGTCAGTAAACCATATAAGGCAAGGCTTTAATTATAGCTCCATCCTGAAGCCAAAAATGCTTAATTAGACTCATGTAAGATTTTTACTTGAAGTGAGATTTTTTTCCAGAAGATGTAAAGAATTAACAAAAAGAATATCTTTTCTCATTCATCTTCCTATTCCTCTTGTTGACTTCTATGCACCTTTCTACCTGCTTCTATGACAAGAACTAATAAAAGGAAATTTTAGTCTGTGAACTAATAGCTACCCTTTGGCCTGGCTTTCACTTCTAAAGTGTAAATTTTTAAATATTATTTATCTGTAGTATTTCAACCATGTCGAGTACAAAATACATGTTTTATACTTAGAAAGTCCCCTTCTGTATTGAGTTGAGTAGTACCTCTCAGAAAGGTAGATTACCAATCATCTTATAAAATCATGATATTACCTAGTGTATGATATCACACACACACACACACAGAGGATTGCTTCCTGCTTTGTTTTTTTTTTGTTGAATAAATTTGAAATACTTTATTTAGAAGAAGCATTAAACAACTATTTTTATTATTTTCAATATTCTTTACCAATATATTTTTTTAATTTTATTTTATTTTATGTGTGAACATACTGTACAGAGGGGTTACAATTGCATGGGCAGGATAATGCGTACATTTCTTTTTTTTAATTTTATTTTATTTTATTTGTGAACATACTGTACAGAGGGGTTACAATTGCATGGGCAGGATAATGCGTACATTTCTTACCAAGCATTGCAGCCTCC
>NW_012267300.1:4380975-4516256 GCF_000151885.1 Dipodomys ordii
CCCCCCCCCCGCACCGACGTTGTAAAGCTCGTTTTGGACGCTTCCTGCTTTCTTAAGTGGCAGTAAAAAGAATGAAGTGATGGTCAGGAATGGTGGCTCACTCCTATAATCTCAGCTACTCAGGAGGTGGAGATCAAGATGATCACAGTTCAAGATCAGCCCAGGCAACATGTTAGCAAAGACACATCTCAAGAAATAAGCTAGGTATGGTGGTCTGAATCTTTGAATCCCAGCTATGCAAGAGGTATAAATAGGAAAATCATGATCTAGGTCTGCCTGGACAAAAACAAAAAACACTTAAGACTCTATCTAGAAAATGTAAGTAAAATGGGTTGAGGCTATGGCTTAAGTAGGAGAGTGCTTGCCTAGCAAGTGTGAAGCCCTGACTTCAAACCCCAATACTACACACACACACACACACACACACACACAGAAGTAAAGTGATTACTCTTGCTTCTTCCCTAATAGTCACAGTGACTACAGTTGTAATCACACTTGGGAGTTGTAGTACTTTTTACCTTGTTGCCATTTTGTCCTTTAAGTTTTCCCATAGATAGATTCATCAGTGTGTGCACATGTCCTGCTACTACCATAGCTTGAACTCAGGGCCTTGCACTTTCACTTAGTTTTCTCACTCACAGTCAGCATTCTACCACTTGGGCCATGCCCGACAATTTGCTGGTTAATTATAGATGTAGTCTCACAGATATTTCTGCCTGGGCTGGCTTCAAACCATAATTGTTTTGAGAAGCTAAGATTACAAGAGTGAGCCACTGGTACCTGGCAAGTAATCTTTTTTTTTTTTTTCTGGTACTGGGGCTTGAACTCAGTGCCTTGCACTTGCTTGGTTTGCTCTACCACTTGAGCCATGACCCTAGGTTTTTAATAAGAAAGAAGCAGATAATGCATCTGCATTGACAGTAGAGAGAAAATGGTGCTATGGATATAATCCCTAGCAGTTACATTTTCATCACCTACTAGTTACTAGTAGCTACTGTTCCAAGTCCAAAGCAGAAGTTGGCTATTTCTATCAGTATATTAATCTGTAAACTCTAGGTTTTTATATTTTTAAACTATAAAAATGGGTTTGGTATTCAGTAGCACTTAGGATATCTCTCAACAAAAGAGGAAAATCTTTCTAAAGCAAATAAAGCTTTTGAAAGTAAATGATGTCTCCTATTTTATTATCATACATTAGTTGTACAAGGGGTGTTTCATTGTGACATTTCCACAGCTACATCTATGTTTGTTTTTATTCTAAAACAGTATTTTAAATGTCAAATTCCATTCTTTGCATGCTGATAAGATGCATTTGTTGCTAGGAGCTACTGGTACAAGCCAATAATTCTAGCTACTTGGGAGGCTAAGATTTGAGGATTACTGTTCAAGGCCAGCCTAGGCAGGAAAATTCATCTCCAATTAAACACCAAAAAACCAGAAATGGAGATGTGACTCGAGTGGTAGAGCACCAACCTTGAGCGAAAAAGCTGAGAGATAGTGCCCAGTCCCTGAGTTCAAGCCCCACACTCACACACACACACACACACACACACACACACACACACAATAGATTTACCAACTCTACACCTCACGTCATATATAAAATAGTGCCATTGCTACCTGAGGGCTTCTCATTAATTCAACCCTGAAGTAACATTGACTGTTCTGCTTACAATCTACATACTGCTTAAAAGGAAGCCTTTAATATCTGTACTTTAAAATGATATATTCAGGAATAGGGAAAACAAGATGATTATGTGAACATCAAGAATTATTTCTACCAAACTCATTGTGTATGTCATGAAAGGAAATTGTTGAAATGACTTTTATGTAAGTTCTGAATTTCAAAACCAGTAACACACACTTGATCTTACAGTAAGACTCCACTCTTCAAAGATATGTATTTAAATGTTTTTTTCTTTCATGCATTTGTTTCTAACACATTTATAAGATTATTTCTTAGTTGCTTTGTTTGTCCCTCCCCCACAGTATAACCCCTGCTTTCACTGTATTTGATGTCTGTATAATTTGTAGAGGGGAAGGGGAAAAACAAGTCGTTTAAATGAGGATACAGGTGGACCTGTTGCAATGAGAAGTACACGTTGTCATGTCGAAAACAAACTTTACAACTTTGGTGGCGGGGCGGGGGGGAGGATTGGGTAAGGGGCAGGGGGAGTCTGGGAAGGGATGGGAAGGGGAAACAAAGGAGGAGGCTACAATGCTTGATAAGAAATGTACTCATCTTGCCCATGTAATTGTAACCCCTCTGTACAGTATTTTCACAATAAAATAATAATCATAATAATAATAATAAAGAAATCTATGACATGTCTGCACACAAGTTGCCTTTACCAAGCACTGCTCCCTCAGAGTCTCTTGAAACGCTGCTTTTTCATTACAATCTTTGCCTTTATAATCCATGCCTTTATCTTTTCCTAGAATAGTTGCAATGGTCTAATCATTGATTACTCCCCCCTCATTTTCCTCCCCCAAATCCCAAACTTATCATCCTTTCTTCTGCAGAACACTGTGGTCTCTTCACCTTGTAAATTTTAAAGAGCAATCACATTTGTATTACTTAAGTACAAAGTTACATATGTAAAGACATGAGGATCACGTATTCCTCAATATATAAAGATTCTTCCCACAAGAATTATAGTTTAAAATGACACTTGGAAAATCCAGTGCATAAAATATGAAACTTTTAGTTTGATGTGTGTGTGTGTGTGTGTGTGTGTGTGTGTGTGTGTGTGTGTGTGTGTGTGAGATGAGGCTTGAACTTAGAACCTCGGTGCTGGCTCGGTGCTTTTTTTGTGCAAGATTAGCACTCTACCACTTTAGTCACAGATCCACTTCAGTCTTCTTGGCGGTTAATTGGAAATAAAAGTCTCACTGACTTTCCTGCTTGGGCCAGCTTAAAAAACCACAATTCTCAGATCTCATTCTTCTGAGTAGCTAAGATTATAGGCATGACCCACTAGTACCTGGCCAAAAATATTTTTAATCAGACAAAATGCTTCTCATTTAGACATGATGCTGTTAGCATTCTAACCTTTGTTGGCCAGGAATGGAGCATGATACAAGATCATTCTTCTCAATTCATTGCTTTAATCCTTTTTTTCCCAAATAAAGTTATATTTAATGTAACAGATACATATATATATATACATACATATATATATATATATATATATATATATACAAGGTAAGCCTATTTTACGTATTGGCATCATAGTTGATTTTTAATGCTACGTCTATTACACCTTTATTGTCGCAGAAAATAATTATTAGATATGTTTGTTTGGGGTTTTTTAAGTTTGTTCTTATAGGTCTCTTGAACTAAGACAACTCTTTGTAATTTTTCTCATCACTCCTCTGTGTCTTCTCCTGGTTTTAGAGTCTACTCACATGTTTCTGAAATTGCTTCTTTTTTTATTATATTTTTATTGTCTTAAGAACAGTACAAAGAAGATACCATTCAACAAATCAGTTTATAAGTACAATGAATCTTGATCAATGTCACCCCTTTCATCATTCTCCTCCATCCCTCCCAGACCCATCCCTTCCTCAATTTTCTTTTTTCTTTTTTTTTTGTCGGTCATGGGGCTTGAACTCTGGGTTTGGGCACTGTCCTTGTGCTCTTCAGCTCAAGGCGAGCGCTCTACCGCTTGAGCCACAGCGCCACTTCCGGTTTTCTAGTGGTTTATTGGAGATACGATTCTCACGGACTTTTCCTACCCAGACTGGCTTTGAACCATGATTCTCAGATCTCAGTCTCCTGAGTAGCTAGGATGACAGGCGTGAGCCACCAGTGCCCGGCTCCCTCAATTTTCTTAATTTCATAGAGTATACATTGAATATTATGACTGTATTCTTATTCTTCATCTTTTCATTATACCACCCACTCCCTTTGACCTTCCTCCAACACCTTTCAAGTACTAGTTTCCTGGTATTCATTTTGCTGGACTGTGAGTTCACTTTTTTAAGAAATTACACCTTTTGAGTGCTTCCCTGTACATACCATGCTTCCGTTAATACATCTGTATACACTTGGATACAAGCCCATATGTGTTTACTTGCACAGTTTTACATTAGTTCTAGCTTTCGCATATGAGAGAAGCACACATCTTTTGTCTTTCTGGGCCTAACTTACTTCCTTTAACATACTTCATCCTTTTTTAATGTGATATTTAAACAGAGGAGGCGTGATAAACACATCTGACTTCATTTTCTAAATAGAATAAACACAGGAAGAAGCAAAATCTGTCCTGGCTTTCTCTTGCTTTGCTTGTCATCTTTTTCCCACCAAATTCATAATAACTTGGAACAGTACTGTTTCCACTGAAAATTATTTTCCATCTTCATCAGATATCCTGAACTTTATCTATTTTGTATATGATTATGTCTTTGACAGACTAAAAAAGATCTTAACAATGTAGAAAAATGCTATCAAACTTCAATTTTATTTTACCATATCCAATAAGGGAGCTTTTTGGAATACTAATCACGTAGCATAATCTAAGATACATGCTGATAGAAGTAGGATATAGGCATAAGTACTAATCTCCTGATGTCTTTATAAAACCAGAATGTCTTCATTCTTTGTCAGTTTACCTTTCATTCAACAAGAATCTATTGAACAGCCACTAAATAATGGACATGGTGCCTGGAGATGTCAAATGTGAAAGCTGAGGCCTATGATCCTGCTTTGAAGAGGTATGCAAATAAGTAGACTCACAGTTTGAATGCATGAGGCCAAATGTCCACCAAAAATGCCATGGGTGGGTTGGGGACATTGACAGAATCCATCCCACAGTGTTACAGAGTTAGAAGCAATTCCTCAAGGAGGTATGGCTCAGGTACCAAACTGATGAATAGGGATGGCCAGGACAAATGAAATCCACCCTTAGCATTTAGACCCTGCCTCACAAGTTGTGCCTTTGAGAAACTCTGGAAACTAATAGTACAAAAGAGAATAATGGAGTTGGACTCAACCATATTTGATCAAGTCAGTGTTTTATCACAAATAGTATGATTTTGATGTTTCTAGATTTTATCAGTTTTAGGAGGGAAATAATAACTCTCTTAAAGAGTAACTATTAGAATAACAAATGCAAAGCATTTAACATAATTCATGCTATATCATGGGTACTTAACAAATCATAGTTTCTAATAATAGTAGTACAAATGAAAATGGGCCTACATGTGTAACTTTGATAACATACATTCCAGTGTTATATAGTTGGTTGGACATTCTTGCTTTCTCTTTGTAACTTGCAAATATGAATTGAAAATGTTAATGTTTTAAAGTAGTATATATTCACTTCTCTGTGTTAATTGGTAGTAATTTTATTCCATTGATGATCATTGTAATGGATTTGAATGACCAGTTGGCAGGGATTTTCAGCGCATCCTCCTGAGGAAATAGGAAAACCACATTAAGACCACAAAATTACTAATGAACAATTATGAAATACATAAAGGATTACATAGCAATTTCAGATGTCTGATAAGAGATATGGTTAAAATGCTGCATACAACTATCACCCTGGTCAGAAATTGGACTAAACAATTGTTAGAATGTCTACTTACTCATCATCATATTCCCAGTCTGTCTAGTAGGTAAGATGTTAACTGATACTCACCAAAGTGAAAACTATGTGATTCTCTCACATTGATCTGGTGGCATCATGGATAAGAGTAAAAAGAAGTTGCAGTCCCAGGACCTCTGTGCTGAATTCTGTTGCCTTTGGTGACAATGTCTCAAGCATAATTGATCCAAACTTTGCAATTTTCAGTTGCCAGTACACAAAGAAAGTAGGACAAAGCTAAAGAATGACTCACTCTCAATAGTGTTTTCTAAATAATAATAATAAAGCAGTAATGTCCCAATACTGTAGTAAAATGACTTCGATCTCTATAGAAAATTCTCTTGTTATACTCAGTAAATTTCACCTGAAATTCGGCATCAGTCTTATTTTCCTGTAGAAGTTCATTGTCTCATTTTTTCTCTTCAAATTAACAGATTGCTCATGTATAGTTTCATTGCTAACCAGATTGCTAATTTAAGGACTAAGCTGTTAGATAGAAAAAAATTTAGAAACTGGAGTTTTCTTCATTTCTTCTATTATTTTAGACTACATAAACTGGCCATGAAGGAATATATTTTTCCTTGAAATGTGTACATTTTTTCTTGTTGGACTTTATGATTATGAAATTAAAAGCAGGTATCATTATTTCCTAAAATTTTAAACTAGTTATGTGTACATGCTTATTGGGGAGGTGTTCTCCAAAAGAAAAGGGTAACACCTCCTAAAGGGGGCATAAACACCCATTGGTTTAAGAAAATCAGTTGCTGAATTCTTAACTTCCATTATTGTTCTTGTTTGAGATGGATTCTTTTTGAGACTGTTCAAAATAAAAGTTTGAAGGCTATAAATAAAGTGAAAACTTAACTGAGCTCTGAGTGGGCAGATGAGGTTTTGAGGGCCAGCTCTTCCATTGCCTGGGTACAACTTTGAGTGAATGTTTTTTCTTATCCCTCTGACCACATTGTTCTATAGCAAGACCTTGATGTTCCTTTGTCACTGTCCAATCAAGAGCAACTTGAAAGTTTTATTTTGAAATAAACTTTTCTAAGAATCTATTTGGGCTGGATACATCCAACATGCTATACACATATTCTGTGTGTGTGTGTATGTGTGTGTGTCTGTGTGTGTGTGTCTGTCTGTGTGTGTGTCTATGGGTACTGGGGCTGGGGCAGTCCCTTAGCTTTTTTTAGTCAAAGCTGGCACTCTACCACTTAGGACACAGCTCCACTTCTGGCTTTTTGTTGGTTAGTTGGAGTTAAGAGTCTCATGACCTTTCCTGCCCCTGCTGCCTTTGAACCATGACTCTAAGATCTAAGCGTCCTGATTAGCTAGGGCATAAATATTCTCTTACATCAAAGAGCATGAAAAATTTATTTTGTTTATTATAAAGGATATTCAGTCTCTCGCTTCATTAAGAATAAAAATTTCTAAATGCTCAAACATCTTAATCTTTGACTGTCTTGATCCAGGGCTGTTTGGTTTCCTCATTCCATGTTAATAAACTAGCCTTGATTTACAATTTCTCTTTAGTAAGTACTCCTAATATTTTCTACCTACTATATTGTCTCCTAATTTTGGAATTTTATTTTCATGCACTAGAAGCAGCCACATCCTTCATGGGATGCATGGTCCCGGTACTCTGTTGTGAACCAAGTATAAAAACAAGGATGAGATCTGTCAAGGGAACAAGAAATTCAGCCGAATTGACTAAGCATACACTTAAGCTGACAATTTTGATATAATACAGTAAGTGTAGTAATATATGCGTGGAAGAAGAGTGAAGGATATATGGAAGAGGGAACACACCCTCTTGTTAAATTTTGATGAAGTCCAGTGTGTCTGCTTTTGTCTCTTGTTACTTATTACATGCTCTAAATTAAGATGTACAGATTTATGCTAATGCTTTCTTCCAAGAGTTTTCTACTTTAGCTCTAAAAAGTTCATGATCTTGAAGTCAGGAGATCGGGTCTGGCTGATGCCATCTTGGCCACATGGTAGATGGTAGGGTGTGGGTGTGGCGTCTTGTCTTCAAGGTGGGGAAAAGTGTAGTCCCACCTCCTAGGTGATGGGCATGCCCAAATCCCTGGTGGGGATTTGAATGAAAGGTTACTAAACCTGTCAATCCAGTTCCTGGGACTCCAGTTTTCTGTGACCCTGCCCCCTGTCCTGACCCTCATTAGGACCAGGCCTGCACAAGTGCCATTATGCCATGCTGTGTGTCTGTGCTCTGTTTCCTGTCTCCTGTCCCTTGGCTCTTCTCCAATCACCATGGTATCCCACTTAGCTCTCTATTGGAGCTGAAATGATTTGTTGGTATTGTTTTGTTCTTTCTTTTGTCCTTGGCCATCGTGGCACACTTTCCTAACAGTGCTAACTGTATTTACTGGCTGCTGGTCTTGGAGACAGGGGTCTACCATGCAGTCACCAGCCTTTTAATGAAGACTCCAAGATTCAGCCTCTCAAAATGTGGCTTCTCTGCTTTCTTGCCATACATCTATTTTGAGTTAAATTTGTATGAAATGTAGAAGACCATCTTCATTTTGTTTGCAGAGGGTATCCATTTGTCCCCATATCTTTTGTGGTAAAATGCAGTCTTTTTTACTTTTTCCAGTATTAGGGCTTGAACTCAGAGCCTGGGAGATGTCCCTAGGCTTTTACTTCAAAGACTGGCACTCTACACCTCCACACCTTCACTTCTGCCCTTTTGGTGGTCAATTGGAGATGAGTTTCATAGGCATTCCAGCTCTAGGTGGCCTCAAACTGTGATCCTCAGATCTCAGCCTCCTCTGTAGCTTAGATTGTCATGTACTCTTGTAGCAGCCTCTTTGTTCTAACATGTGACCAATTCATAGTGGTTTTCTATCTCTTTCTTCCCTGCTCACTTACCAAGTACTTTCACCTTTATCTTATTCTGAATGTTTTAAGTTCATAAAGGTATAGTTTTAGAACCTGTTCCCTGTTTTCTTTGGGTTCTGATCCCTAGTTCAGCTAGTCATTCTCATCCTATTCTGATAATATATAAATTTTGTCTCTACCTTGGAATTCTGTATGCAACTTCATAGAGGAATATTTGCTTCACTGACTTCCCTTGGATATCTCATAGCCAACCTAGGGATAGCATGACAAAGAATTCAATACTTGATGCTCATATCTGTTTACCCTCCAAGGAAATTTCTTTTTCTGACAGCTTTTTTATCTTATAAATTGAACCTCTATCTATTCATTTTCTTAAACCAGAACCTTAGGATTTGCTCAGTATTCTTGATTTTCCCTCATTTCCAAACTCAGTCCATCAATCTACATCTTAAATCTTTCCACTTATATCATCTGCACAGAAATCACCCAAGTATAGATTACCATTATCCCTTATTTGTAAAAGCTTCTCTACTGTTCTCTCTGTTTCTTTTTTGCTCCTTTGTCCAACTAAAGATAGGGTAATAATTTTACAAATAATCTTACCCAGGTCACCCTTAATTTAAAACCCTTCAGTGGCTTCCAATTGCTTTTTTTTTTTTTTTGGTTGGTCATGGGGCTTGAACTCTGGGCCTGGGCACTGTTCCTGTACTCTTCAGCTCAAGGCAAGCACTCTACTGCTTGAGCCACAGTGCCACTTCTGGTTTTCTACCGGTTTATTGGAGATAAGAGTCTCACAGACTTTCCTGCCCAGACTGGCTTTGAACCACGATTCTCAGATCTCAGCCTCCTGAGTAGCTAGGATTACAGGCATGAACTACCGGTGCCCAGCTTCCAATTGCATTTTAAGATCTATCTATGAGCCTCTGTAGAACCTGGCTCTGTTTATCTTTCTTGTTTCTTCTCAAGCCACCATCTCCCTGCTATAGCCACCCTAGTCTTTGTCCAGTTCCTAGACCGTGAAGATATTTTTCCTTCTCAATACTTAACATGCAGACTTTGCTCCAACTTGTCTTTTCCACATCATAGCTTACACATAACTTCAGAAAGGGCCTATTGCCAACTGCTAGTAGCTCATCCCTGTAATCCTACTCAGGAGACTGAAATTCAAGGATTACAGTTAGAATCCAGCCTAGCTAGAAAAGTCCAAGAGACATTTATCTCCATAAAGCTATCAGTGGGAGTGTGGCTCAAGTGGTAGAGCACAATCCTTGAACAAGAAAGCTAAGCAAGATCATGAGGCACTGAGTTCAAGCCCTAATGCTGGCACAAAAAAAAAAAGGAATGGGGAAAGATCTTCCCTGTCCAACCCTAAGTCAGTACTTCTTCCCTTAAGTATACTAGCACAGCAAATTGCTAACCACTGTTTTTAGCTACTTGGCAATTTTTTTAAAAATTTTTTTAATTACTTAATTTCCTAGGCAATTTTTATTGTTTCAATAATTTAATCTTTTAATTACAACGTGTACATATACCGTTATGTATAAGTTTTTAACCTCTGTACACTCTGCCCTAGCTGTAGGCTGGAAGGTCCATGTCTGGCATTAGGCGAGGATGACATGTGTGACAACATGATTGTTGGGCTGTGATCATATTCAGCCTGCTGTTGCACTCATTGCCAATAATACACGACCAAAACAATATTTCAACAGATAATCAAGCAAGGAAAGGTTACAGGTAAAGTGACACTGATGTGTATTAACTACCAGGTGGTAGAAGTAAGAGGTGCCACTGGCCCAGCCAATGTGACCAGAGTGTACAATCTTTCATAAAAAAGAAAACAGATGGGACACATAAGAATGTTGAGCTAAACGTGAGTGGTTCATACATGTAATACTAGCTACACAGGGGTCTTAGATCAGGAGGAAGGACCTTAGTTCCAGACAAGCCCATACAAAAGAATACATGAGACTCCATCCCAATAAACAAATCTGGGCATGGTGGTGTGTACAAGTCATCTCAACTACAATAGAAAGTATGAATAAGTAGATTACAGTTCAGGCCAAACCAGGCAAAAAACAAGACACTATCATAACTAGAACAGGGCTGGAGGCATGGCTCAGTGGTAAATTCCTAGCCAAGCAACTAAAAGGCTCTAAATTCAAAGCCATAATACACACACACAAACACACACACACACACACACACACACAAACCCTTGACTATATTTTTCAATAGACAGGAACATATACATGAAAAGGAAGCACTCTCATTTTCATTTTGTTTCGTGCTCAAATTATTAAATATCTCTACCATGACTTTGAAAATCAAATTTTCTTATACTTTTAAACATCATTTAAAAAATTTAATTCATTAAGCAATATAAGCTGCAATCACAATGTAATAGAATGGATTATTTTGAATACTTGAGATATATTAAACTAGTAAAACATGCAAAATAAATATTTATACTTAATGGAGTATTATATTTAAACTTATTATAAAATCATTACATCATAGATTTCATTTATATTTTTATTATCTCTTAGCTTCTTCACAGATCTTTAAAGTTAATCAGTGAGCTCATTTCCTTATTTCCTGAAGCTAGGAAGGTTGGTATGTCTCTTGTTTCTGAAGAGGGCATGGATCTGGAACCTTCTCTTAGGATGATTCAAACCTAAGTCCCTGGCTGTCTCAAAAAGTTTTCTTTTTTACAACCGAACCAGTTGCATAATAGCAGTATTTAACCCATTCTGTTCACAAGTGGACAGCCAGTAGTCTCAGCCTCCTGGATTTCTCCCAGAACAGTGCATCATTTGCTTTGTTTAATCATCTTACTTAATCGTGTACTATGTCATTAATACAGAGATCTTGCATGTTAACATTAATAGAAATGTACAGATGCTTTCTTAATTTTATTGGAATATCTTATTGTAACTGTAAAATTATCTACATGTTTTTCTCCATAAGACAAGATCTATTTTAAACAGCCAAATGTCTCCTCTCCCTGTCTTTCCTACTAGTAGTGGGGTTTGAACTTAGATCTTTGAGCATGGCTTGCTTGCTCTGCTTACACTCTTACCACTCTACCATATCTCCAGCCTGACCTTTTTGCTTGGATCAGTTGCAAACTGAAATCACTCAGCTCTTAGCCCTCTGAGTAGTTAGGGGATTGTAGACATAAGCCACCAATGTCCAACAGAAACCAAACTTCTAAAGAAGAGAACAACTCACTACTATGGAATATGTTGCTGTCACTCTTGCCGATTTGTGGCTGCCTTTGATATCAATACTCAGCAATCCTGTGACAGTTCCTACTCTCCCTGAAATTCTTTGGCTTCCTCATAGTTTCCTGTATATACCTATTGCTGTTCCCACAGATGGAGAAATATATACATCTTTGTATGTAGGCAACTATGAAAACCAAAGTAACCAAATATTTTAAGATTCTTAACTAATTAAAACCAATAAAGCAAGCACCCCATCATTATCATTTTGTTTTGTGTTTAAACACTATTTGTTTATATATTGTATATTAACTCTTCTCATATATCTTACTTAAAATTACTAAAATTGTATCTTATTATTATAGCTTTTATTGTAACTGGTGTTCTAAATATCACAGTTACCCAGTAGGACCTACTTTATTAAACTGGCTTTTTTGGTGCCTGTTCTGGGGCTTGAACTCAGGGCCTGACTGTTTTTAGCCACAGCTCCACTTCTGGCTTTTTTGGTAGTTTATTGAAGAAAAGTCTTATGGACTCAACAACCCTCTATCAGCCTCCTGGGTAGCTAAGATTACAAGCATCAGCCACCAGTGCCTAGTTTGGCCCCTTTTTTTCAGTTGAGCACTGTCCCTCTCTATCATCTTTGAAGGTATTCTTACTATCTGGCAATAATATTTCAGGCCTATCTTACTTTTTGTTGCTTCAAGGATTGAAATCCAGTACTTTCTCCTAGAGTAAAATATTGCTAGACTACAAGGTCCAAGTGCTTACTTTGCATGTGAAGATTGATTAATGCTGAAAAAATTACTACTGCTGATGTTAGGACTTCCTTAACACAGAAACTGTATTCCTTGTTAAACATGTCATTTACATGGATGTTATTCAAAAACATGTATTATACAGCTTACCTTATCTATGGTAAGAAAACTGGTGAAACCTTAAAGATTTTCTAATAATTACAAGAAATAAGCATCAGCTAAAGATTGGGGAAACTGTGGGATCTTTGGGGGGCGGTCATTTGTGGAGCTTGAACTCTGGGCCTGGGTGCTGTCCCTTATCTCTTTAGCTCGAGGTTAGTGGTCTACCACTTTAGCCACAGCACCATTTCCAGTTTTTTGGTGATTAGTTGGAGATAAGAATCTTACAGGACTTTCCTGCTTGGGCTGGCTTTGAACTGTGACCCTCAGATCTCAGTCTCCTGAGTAGATAGGATTACAGGCATGAGCCACCAGCACCTGGCAACTGTGGGATCTTAAAAGTGCATAGCTTGGAACTCATACTCCTCCTACTTGGTTGGATCAGGTTATGGGTGAACCAACGAAGTGGGACAAGAAAGTGACATGATCCAGTTAGCAGTGTGGGTAGAAAATTAACTGAAAGCCTAGGAAATTGCAGGAAAACCATGCAGGTTGCTGGGATCATCAAGCAGAACCTTAATCAGACAGTGACTATCAATAAAATGGAAGGCTCAGTGCCCTTGCTCAGATAGAATGCCCGGGACTCTATGAACATGTTGAATGTGAGATATGATAGAGAAATTAGAGTCAAAGGTAAGACGTAACAGGGGAGACAGAGTAGATGTGAATTCAGGAAGCACAGGACAAGGAGGTGGGAAGAGAAAGATGCCTTGTATTTGACAGAACCAAAGTCAAGCCCAGATCTTGTTTATTTCGTATTCCTAACCATAAAAATGAAGAAGTGCGGAAGTGCACTGTAGCTTAAGTGGTAGAGTGCTAGCCTTGAACTGAAGAGTTGAGGGACAGTGCTCAGGCCCAGAGTTCAAGCCCCACGACCAACCAAAAAAAAAAATGAAGAAGTGCTTAGAGGGACCAAGAAATAATAAATAATTATTGAAGCCAAAGGAAAGAACAGCCTTCAAAGAGAGGAGTCTGGGAGCTTGTGATCCAGCGCCAAGTCGCTGGTGAGTTTGAAGGAGCAGTCTTAGGAGGCTGTGATGAGATCACTGCATGGAGACTCAGTTACGGAGATGTCTGAGAGGTAGCAGTACTTGTTCAGTAATGTTTGCAGTAGTAAAAGAAAGACAAGTAAAAGAAAGTAGGAAAAGAAAGGCAAGCCACAGAAGAAAGCCTAGCAGAAAAAATTTTACCAGGTAACTACAGCTTTTATTTGTTGTCATAGTGAATGCTGAGTGCCTGCTACAAACATTGTTCCAGGTACTCATCTGTGCAATACCTAGACCAATTCCATGAACAGTGAGGAAACTGAAGCACAAACAGGGAAATCATTTGTTCAAGGTTGCCCAGCTAATAAATAGCAAACCTCACACATTGAGCAGAATTTTTTAGCCAGTAGCATGATGTGGGAGGGGGAGTTCAAATTATATATAGATACAGTTAGATAGATATATCTTTAGATATAGCTCTATCTATAGCTATTGATATCTATATCAATAGTTAGCTATAGATATATAAAAAAAGAAATTATAATGCTCAGAGTAAAAGCTGCCTGCTTTTGAACTGTAATAAAAGCAGAAAGATGTAATTCATAGCTGGTCTGTCGCTATACATTATCAAAGAGACAGGAAACAAAATTTGTCTTCCCAAATTTAAAGCCACTCTAGGATTTGAACCTCAAAACAAGAGTTCCTTTTGGGAAGTTTCACTTCATATAACCTGATATTCCCCAGGGGAAAAAAAAACAGAATGAAAAGATTTGTCCCTGAATTCATTGGTTGAATTGACCATAACTCTTGTAAGAACATATTAATAAGAGCCAAGATTCAATGCATACCAAGATACTGATGATTTTTTCTGCTTATTCTGAGTTTAACTGTTGAAACATGAATAAAATCCTACATGTATGGCCCTTGTCTTTGGGACATTGGAGCAGTGAATTAAGGGGAGTATGAACTTATAATTGGCTATAGGATTGTGGGAATAGGAGCTTTTTTTTTGAGCCTTTAGAGTTGCACTAAATTACCATAACATTGCCAGAAGAAGATATTTATCTGATAGAATGGTCCATTCCTCTTCCTTTAGTAACTCAAACAGTAGGTAACTCCAAGGTCTTCTTCAAGTAGATTCTAGAACTTGTGATCTTACAGAGAATTCCTGAGCACTGAGTCCATTTTTCTTTGTTATGTAGCTCCAGGCACCAAACAAACTTCACGGTCCCTGAAATTAGCCACCAACTTGAAACACAAGATAATTCTAGAACTGCCAATCAACTTGCTATATCTGTTCCACTGCCTCGATAATGCAGGCTTTTTTAATGTAATTACATGACTTGTCTATTTATTGCTAAATTGATGGGGACAGCCTGGATATATTTCTTTTCTACTTTAAGAGTCAGTATAGTTTATTATAGCATGTCCCAATACAAGAATTCCTCTCCTAAGAATGCTTGTGCAAGAGTCCTGTGAGAAAATATATTTGGGAAACTTCACTCTATACTTCTGCTCTCACTGCTACCTTCTTTAAATTCATGGTTTATATCAGCTTGGTGTAAGTTTTCCAAACATAGCTGGGTACAAATGGTTTACATCTGTAATCCTGGCTACTCAAGAGACTGAGATCTAAAGGATCACAGTTGGAAGCCAACCTGAGCAGAAGAACTCCTGTCAGAAATATAACTAGCAAAAAGCTAAGCTGAAGGCATGGCTCTCGTAGTAGAAAGAAAGTAATAGCCAAGAGAGCAAGCAAGGCTCTGAGTTTAAACCTACTTGTGAAGATTAAAAGGTGTTTGTGACTTTAGCTAAGTGTAACTGTGTCACAGTATTATGAGATTTATGTAGTCGATCTCAATAAAAAAATATTTGGAAAAAAAAGTTTTTTTCACACTTCTTTAAGAAAAATCCAGGCAAGATCATACTTCACAAAACCATTTTTGACATAGAAGTGAGTTTTTCTTGTAGCCTTTAAAAAAACCCACAGATAAGAAATGTATGCATTATCCTGCCCATGCAATTGTAACCCCTCTGTACAGTATGTTCACAAATAAAATTAAATTAAATTAAAAAAAAACCCACAGAGCTATTTTGGGAGGTCTTTACATAGCTGTTAAGAGATTTGGAGTCAATACAGGATAATCATGTCTTTCAATCCCCTATAAAATAAGGGTAAGAATATCTTCCTTTGAGGAAGGTGACATCTGACCACTATAGCTGCCACCTAGTAAACAAGAGCCATCATAAATGGAAATCGTTCTATGATTGGCTGATGCTGACACTGTGTGCCCTGTGAAAGTTAACAGCTCTTCCTTTTTAGGCTTGATATAGCCAGGGTTGTACAGAACTTATCTGATTAGTCATTACTACAAAACTACAAACCAGATTTAACCTTCTGAAGAATCCCCATCTTAAAAGAGAATTACTAGATGTTTATCATTGAAATGCAGCGGTATGATTTAATATTGATTGGTCAGCAAAAAGAGCTAGATATTGCTATTAATCTTGTATTCACAAATCTTAGATAAGCCAGGCATTGGTGGTTCACACCTGTAACCCCAGCTACTAAGGAAGCTGAGAAATGAGGATCAACTTGGAGCCAGCCTGGATAGAAAAATCTTTGAAACTCCTATCTCTAATTCACCAGTATAAAAAACAAAAAGCTAGAAGTGGTGGAGCTATGGCTCAAATGGTAGAGTGCCACTCTTCAGTGAAAATAAAACAAGTGAGAGCTAGAGGCCTTGAGTTCCATACTCCTCTACTGGCACGCCATACACACACACACACACACACACACACACACACACACACCACAGAGGTACACACAAACAAAAAGAAAAAACTCTATGATCTTTATTATTTAATGGACATCCATTAATAAAATGTTTAGTTCACGTCACAGCCCTAAAAAGAACCTCCTTTGAAGCATAGTGACTAACATGAAGTTGACTGACCACTATTGAGAGTAGGAGGGAGCATTTGACCACAGGAAGCAGAACCACAATATATAAGTTGTAACTCCATGGCTTTAGGAATGAAAAGAGGTGGAGCTGACAAAGAACCAGGTCTCCATATAACTTTGTTTTGCTAATATGTCTTCTAGTGGGAAAGGACTGAACAATGAAATGGTCACAGAATAAAACCATTTCTTGGGGAGATCCACTATTAAAAGTCCAGTAAAAGTAATTTGAGTTTTCCTAATACAAAACCAGACTTAAGTGTACCTTATGTCCTACCCCTGGAAATGCTTTTGTTAAGAAAATTAATATCACAGATAAAGAGAGAATACAACTCATTTACTCTACTCAAAGAGCAAATTACTATTGAGCATTTGAGGCATATAGTATGTGAGAAATAGTGTTCAGTCCACTAACAGGTTTAGAATGATAGATTTCCCTTATTATCTTATTAAATAAGCTTATTTTATTAGAATGGAAACTCATAGACACATAATTTGAATTTGATTGCCTGTATTGGTAAGTTGGGCTTTATTGTGTAGTTTTTCCTAAGTGATTAGATTGACCACAGAATAGAAGTAGTCTGAGCAGAACTATTTATAAATGCTGTTTCTTAGAAATATTTTTGGATAAGCGTGCCCATCAATGAGTACAGATGGACATACATTTATCAATCATTTGTTTTAACATGATTTTCCACCTGCCTTATTTTCCAAACAAGATGAGTAGTTTATACTTCAAATAGATTGTGTATGTATTTTCTTAAAGGAAGTCCCTGCTGAAAATTCTATTTAGGTGGTCACTTTCTCTGCTGTAGAATTTAAATATTTTATTACCAAATACAACTTGAAGTCCAGAATGATTGAATGGACTTATTTGATATGTGAATTGCTGGTTATATTCTATACTTCTAAAATCTGTCTTCTTTCTTTTTTTCCTGTTTTCAATATTTTACTTTTTTCTCCTCATTTTCTTATGCATTAAAAAGAATTTCCTTTTCATTGTAGGCATAATGCTATAATATCTCAAGTTTGTCTCAGTAAATTCTGAATCACTTGACATACATGATTTTATTTATTTGTATATATTATACATATTTTATATATTTATATATTTATGCATATACATATATCGTAAAAGTAAACATCGACTAGAGCTGATAAAGGCAATCTCAATGAAGCAAGACTGCTCTGCTGTGGTCTCCAAAGACTATAATTTGAAAGGCAGTTGACTTTATTTGCTGTGGTTGACAACTTCTCCTCAGACTGCTTGAATAAATTTGGGTATTAATATGCTTCCTGTCTATTTAGAGAGAATTACCATCCTCTCTGCCTCAGGAGACTGCTTTATTTCCAGATTTAACTCAGCACAATATGATGGACCCTACCTTGTGAGAAAGATTAGCATGCCTTGATTGAGTGAATATATGTTTAGCATCTTCTGTGAGTTACAAAACACTTAGTCCCGTGATAAGGGAAGGAAGGAGGGAGACATGCAATGGAATTGGGTGGGACTGTGCCATTTTTGCAAGGTTCTTTAAAGAGCACATGTACTGTGGAGAGGCAAACTTAAATTGAGCACGTACAGCCTTTTTCCTCTTCATCTCCACAGTACTTGTTTGAGATAGATGGCATGACCCACATTTAAGAGATGAAGACTGAAGACTAGGTAAATTAAATCACTCCCTTGAAGTGCTCCTGCCAATTGTGTCAATATACCAGTGCCTAACAAACAGGAGGCATCTTGTAAATAGTTTTGAATGTTGAATAAATCTTTCAGGGAGCAATTTTCAACACGTACTAAAAGCCTTGAAGCATTTCATGCTCTTTGAATCATAATTTAATTTCTAGCAATTAATGCTCTTTGAATCATAATTTAATTTCTAGCAAGTATTTGAGATATAGGTAAAGTTTGTGCATATGTATCAGGCCAGGAGGAGGGTAAAGATGGCACAGTGTGTAGAGAGCCATAGAGGAAGCAATTGTCAGTTGTATGGGGTAAAGGAAGAGAATACAGACTTGACTTTCAGCTAGGTTAAGGAGCTGAACAGATTTGGGAATGGTTTACTGAAACCAAGACCTCAAAAGTAAGCAACCATGAAAGAAGGAATAATGGTTCGAGTTTGGACATGCTGAATTTGAGATGACTTTGGGTCATTTAGTTGATGCATTTAGGAATGCACGTGGATCTAAGCCCAGCAACATAGCCTTTTGAAAGATGAAAGACTTAGCCAATGAAGCTATGATGTGGATAATGGTGACTTAGGAAGAGTCTGAAGAAGGTAATGCATAGAACCCTGGAATTCATAGTTTAAGTAAGAGATCGAAGAGAGAAGAAAGTCAGTGAACAGAAGACCTGAGCTAAAAGAGAAGAAAGATTAAGGATTTAGGAAATGGTCGCAGAGTGAAATGGTATATACAAGGGGCTTGTGACGCAGCTGTAATTCATGGCCTCTCCAGAAGTTTTGTCCTTGCTTGTGCTCCATCAAGCACTAAGGACATAGATAGCATCTGCAGAGCTGAGAGGAAGGAATGAATAGTTGACTTGAATCCTGACAAAGGTGATAGGATTTCACTGGGCTTAAAATGAGGATAGGATTGAAAGTGAGGAAGAAAATCTCAACTGACTAAGATTTGTTCAAAATCTTCTGCCTAAAAATAACTTAAGGAAGATTTCTTATTTATAGTCGTTAGCTTTGTAACCTTTATATAGTGAAGACAGCATTTGTTTCCATTGTTTCCTTTGGTTCTCATTTTTTATATTCACTACTAGTTAAACAGTATCCTACAGATGTGGATATGCTGTCACCTAACATCAATTTCAAGGAAATCATGAGAAAAAAGTATTATGGCTTATACAAAGCAAGTTTATTCCAGAAACACAAGTGTGAGTAACTAGGAGATCATATGAGCAGTTTTGCTGCCCAGTCTTAGAAAATGGGATGTCAAGATTGTGCTGTGATGGTTTTGAGAAGTAATTTTGCTTTCTTTGGTATCATCATTCATGAATTAGCCAGTGCCAAGTTTCTTCTAACTGGTTCTGTAATGAGTTTCTCAATGCATGTATTGCTGAGAATCTATATCTTACGCTACCCACATCACATGCTAGGGACCAGCCATCATCTGAGCCAAAGTTAGGAAATAAACTGAACTCAAGGCTGATTCATAGCTCTTAGAAGACATACATTGGTGATGGCTTTTCCAGTAGGAAAAGACAAGTCTTGGTTATATACCCTTTTAATTTTATGGCTGCTAATTATAAAATCCCTTCAGTTTGATGAATTTATGACTATAAAGTTGCACACTCCCAACACCATGTTTTCCTCTAAAATCCTAAATTGTAAGTCTACGAAAAAAATGAGAAAGAGATTTCTTTGTGCCTTCTCACTCTCTACACCTTCCATCCCTTATCCATTCACCTTTTCCAGCCATTAGCCTCTTCCTTCTTCACCTCAATTAACTGGTAATATGGCATAGGTAGTAACTTCATCCAGTGGGAGTACTTTGAGGACAGAAATGATCAGGCATTACCCTGGGAAATGAGCGGTCAAAACCTATCTGTTTAGTAGTCTGCCCAAGATTCTGTCATAGTAGTTATAAAGAAGATGGAGAATAAGAAAAGTCAATGGAAAAACTAGTGTCCAGTGGTAGCCATGTCATTTTCCTGGTTACATGATCTTGTGCATACCTCTTCACCTGCCAATCTCAGTTTTCTAAGTAGTCTTCTTGTTCAATTGAAAGTGCTTTATGTGGCAAAATCTTATACAAATGCTAGACAGTGATGACAGGCTATCTTCTATAAGTATGATGTGAAAGCAAAGAAGATACCAAGATTTCCCTTGAATTTGTTCTTAAATCCCAGATCTTTCCTCTCAATCATGCTCTACTAAATTTCTCCCAAGCTCTAGCTTCTCTACTTCCCACCCATTTGTACTTTGTTTTCTTTCACTCTTCATGTGATGCTAGCCGCAACTGTTAACACAACGTTAAGCCCATCTCCTTTTCTTACTGTGTGGTTGAAGCCTTGAAATCCACTCCTAAAAAAAGAAAAATGGAAAACAGTTTCCTAAGTGCTTCCTCTACTTTGATTGCCTGAGATCTTTTTCCACAGACCACAGACTCTTCCCCAGAGGAGAATATGGGAAGCCTTTGCAGCTGATCCCAGAATAAATTTCATTTCTATTAAGAGCTGTTTGTGGCGAGATGTATCTATCCTGGGAACAAAAAATTAAATGATCATAAAGTCTTTCAAAGACAAAAAGCTATTACTTTAAATGTGATTGAGAATCTTCCACACAATATTAGCAATAGATATATACTTTCTTTGGTTGTCATTGTGCAAGTTGCCAGTTCTCAGTTGATTAGGCACCACTGCTCAGTCTTGGAAAATGAAATATCAAGACTGTAATGCAATAGTTTTGAGATGTGATATTTTTTAACTTCCTTTGGTATCATCATTCCTGAATTAGGCAGTATCAAATTTCTTCTAGCTGATTCCATAATGATTTGATGCCATAAAATGCTTAAAATCCATATTTCATATAATAGAGTCCAACCCTCTGAGCCAAGGTTAAGAAGTAAATCGAGCTTTGAGGCTAAGTCATAATTCTTGGAAGCCATACATTGGTGGTGGATGATGCTTACTTTCGGATGAAAGAAATACATAGAATTATATCTAGGAAATCCTTGTGGCCCCATTTTTCCTTTGATTGTTCACATAAACTTCAGGTCAGAAGGAAATAGATGCACATAAGATCCAGATACGTCTTATTGAACTTCCCTAATGTGTGAACATCTCAGAATTCCAGTTTACCTTGGCAAGCCAAGTCTTAACTCAAGTATACCCCATCTTTTCCAGCCTCACCAGTGAAAATGCTGGCAGAATGGATGAGTGTAGAAAGAAGCACCCAGATTTTTTCCAAATCCTAAAGTCTAGCTGTGATTGTTCATCCTACATGTCAGTCAGACAGAATCAAAAGAAATGTAAGCTATGCTCAGGGGCTCCAAGCCAGCCTAGGAAAAAAAAAAAAATCCATGAGACACTTACAGTTTAAAAAAAAAAGCTGGAAGTGAAGGGGGTGGTTCAGGTGGTACAGCACCATCCTTGAGCAGAAAAGCCAAGTAAGAATTCAAGCCCACATATTGACAATAAACAAAGAAACTCTGCTCCACGACCCCAGAGGCTTTTCCATGCCATGGTTACTTGATTAGCTGAACCAGTTCCTGATGTCCTTGTTCTTCTCTTTCCAGGAAACAGCATTCTTCATTCTGCTGCCGATAGTGTGACCAGCGCAGTACAGAAGGCCAGTCAGGCCTTGAATGAGCGTGGGGAAAGGTTAGGCCGAGCTGAAGAGAAGACAGAAGACTTGAAGAACAGTGCCCAGCAGTTTGCGGAAACTGCCCACAAGGTGGGCCAACAGAGGGCAGGAGTCTCAGCTCTATTTGGCAGGGAGTGGGAGAGAGGGAGGGGCTTGCCAACATACCTTATTTCAGTGTATTTCCTGGAGTGGGAAAAACAAAACCATCTTCTTATTCCCTCTCTTCTTCTGGCAATCTCCATCAGCTACTTAGCAGAGTCACAAACTGTCTTCTTGTACTTGGATTCTGAGGTTATTTTCTTTCCCATGTCCCATACCTGACCTTCTGATCTTGATTTTATTTTAAGAAATATGGACTAGGCTGAGCACCTATAATCTTAGCTACTCGGGAAGCTGCTGTTTGAGGATCACAGAGCAAAGCCACGCTGGGCAGGAAAGTCCATGTGATATGTCCTAGCAGCTCAAGTGGTAGAGCACCAGCTTTGAGCCAAAAAATAAAGGAACAGTGCCTGTGTCCTGAGTTCAAGCCACAGTTCTTGTATGCTTGTACATCCACAGATAGATGATAGATAGATTATTAGATAGATAGATTGATAGATAGATAGAAAGAAAGATACCATCTTTCGTTTCCATACGGAAGTTTAAGGCTCAAGTATCAGGGTTAAGAGAAGAATGAGATCACGTCTCAGAGTATGTCCCTGCTCTTGGCCAAGACTTCAAAGAATCCATGGTAGCATCCATCATCCATTGCTGCTTGCTGCTTACGAAATGATTCATCATAAAGGAACTGCAAGTTTAACCTATCAGGTGCCACTTTGGGGCCCACTAGAATGACAAATACAAATGGCTAACTATACTGTTGTCCATGATGTGGAAACACTAGAATTCTCTTATATTGTATTTGGAATTGTCACTTTCAAAAATGGTTTTGCCAAGCACTGGTGGCTCATGCCTATAATCCTAGCTAAACAGGAGGCTGAGATCTAAGAATTGTGGTTTGAAGCCAGCCTGGGCATGAAAGTCTGTGAAACTCTTATCTCCAATAAACTACTCAGAAAAAGCTGGATGTGGCATTGTGGCTCAGGTGGTAGAGAGCTAGCCTTGAACAAAAGCAGCTCAGGGACAATGCCCAGGCCCAAGGTTCAAGCCCAGCCCAGAACTGGCAAAAAAAAAAATTGCAGTATATATTGAAGAATATTATTTGTGGGTCCATACACTAATACAACTGATTTCACCTATATAGCAAAGGTCTGGTATAAGAAAATTCATAGTATTTTTACTCATAATAATTCTAACTTGGAAACAACCTAAATGTCTCATCAACCAGAGAATGGATAAATTGTGGTATATTCAGATATGATACAAGACAACAAGGCTAGGGCTGGGAAGGTGGCTCAGTGGTAGAGTGCTTGCCTTGCAAGCCTGAGGCCTTGGGTTCAATTCCTCAGCACCATATAAGCAAAAAGAAAAAAGCCGGAAGTGGCGCTGTGGCTCAAGTGGTAGAGCGCCAGCCTTGAGCTGAAGAGCTGAGGGACAGCGCCCAGGCCCAGAGTTCAGGCCCAACGACCGGACCCAAAAAAAAAAAAAAAAAAGACAACAAGGCTAAATTAGATATTACTGAACAAAGGAGGCCAGACATAGAAAACATAGTATGATTCTGTAGTTCAAAACCAGATAAAAGTAATCTGTTATGACTAGGCTCAAAATAATGGTTAACATTGATGTGTATTGACTGGTAAAAGTCAGGAGGTGTCATACAGGGAGGATGAAAATTGCTATGTCTTTACATAATAATGGTCGCATAGGTTTATTAAAATACTCTTAAGCTATAGGGAGGTGGGGGGGGAAGGGAGGGAGGGGCCTGGTGACCTTGAAACTTCTAGAATGTGGTTTCCATCCTATTGTTGTGTATCCGATGCCCTGTCTTCTGTGCCTTTATCACTTATCATACACAAAGCAAGCTCTGAACTCAGAAGTTGACCTCTGAGCGTGGCTGAGTGTGGCCAGACTGTACGGAGCTGCCTCTGAATTCTAACAATGGGCTTTCCCCATGACTGGGCTCTGCACAGAGCCTTTCCATTCATAATCTCGCTGATAACCGCCTTTCAGAAAGGCAAGATAGTGGAAAATTATTGGAAGCCATTATGTAAAGCAACCATACACTGAAAAGAAGAAGGACCCCACTGATCAAGTGATAGAATTTACAGCTGTTATTGTATTTTGAGTCAGTAGGCTATTCTTCTCTGGCCAGTGATTAGAACTTAGGTTTCCAGAAACAACTTCAGTTGATGACTTGTATTATCCTATCATCATCATAAGTTCCTTGGGAGGAGGGGGATTGCTTCAACAGAATGTCCCACCTTCATGGGGCAAACAAGAACCAATCCAAGTATCAAGTAGCTAGGTTGGTCATTCACTCCTGTAGTCCTAGCTACTTGGATGGATCAGAGTACCTGGAAATCCCAGGCAAAAAAAAAAAAAGTTTTTAAGTCCCCATCTCAACAGAAAAACCTGGGCAGGGGGGTGTGTACCTGTCATCCCACCTATAGCAGAAAGTATAAACATGATGGCAGTCCAGGCTGACCTGGGCAAAAAGTGAGCCCCTATCTCAAAAATATCCAGATCAGAAAGAGCTCATGTGATAAAATACCTGCCTAGCAAGTGTGAAATCCCAAATTCAATCCCAGCTGAGAGTGCTGGTGTAATCCTAGCTACTTATGAGGCTGAGACCTGAAGATCATGGTGCAAAGCTAGCTCAGTCAGGAAAGTCTGTGAGAATCTTATCTTTAATTAACCATCAAAAAGTGGTACTGTAGCTCAAGTGGTAACGTGCCACTCGAGTGAAAAAGATAAGAGCAGCAAAATCCTAATTCCAGCCTCAGTATCAGCACAAAATAAAAAGGAAGGAAAGGAAGAAGGAGACAGAGATTGAGGTGGGGGGGAGAAAGAGAGAGATAAAGAGAAAGGAAGGAAAGAAGGAACGAATGAACAAAGGAACAAACGAAGGAAGGAAGGAAGGAAAGAAGGAAGAGAAAATCTCACTCAGGCCCTAATGGGGGCTTCAATTCCAGTGGATGCTTCCTTTCTTGGCTCAGACCTGTCTGGGGTGTGTCATTTCTTCTCTACCATGATGACCCCCCTGCCCTGCTGCCCTATGTGGCCTGTGTGGAGTTCCCCAGAGGAGAATATGCCACCCTAGAGGAGAATATGTCAGATCTGTCTGAAAATGTAGGCAGTCTGCTGGAGGCTGGGAGTTAGATTTCTGTCGCAGAGAGAGTAGACTCATATTCACCATTTCCCTAGTCCCTCCCTCACTTCTGCAGCCTTTGTGTTCCAAGGAAATGATGAGATGGAAATGCTAGAAATCCAGCCCAAGCTTCGTTTCTAACAACAACAATGACAACTTATATGATTGAAATGTTGGGGGAGGGGGAAGGAGAACTTGGAAGAGCTTGTAAAAAGTTGAATTGTGCAAGAGAGGGATAACAGAAATCATTGTATAACTGCTCTCACATCTGGGAATGGTCATAGTAATAAACTTATCTTTCATGCCCTTCCATACAAAACAGATCCATCAACAGTGTGCTGATAAAATTCTGCTAAAATAGGGGTTTGGGTTAATGGCTAAACCATGAACCAGGTTACTGAGGAAGCTGTGAAATCATTCTTCCTAAGGTAGGACAGACAATACCTGGATGTCATGGCATCAACCGCTCCCTCTGGGGGATTCACAAGCACTGACAAGGCCTGGATTCTTGGCTCAACTTGTTGTTCCCCTGATACTGTGGCCAAGTTTTGCTAGATGTCTGGGAAACAATGTGGTATAGTTAACACCTTGTTTTTGAATCTAGCTCTATCATTTACCGTGTTGGTGATAGTGGGCTAGTGCTGAATTTCTCTATTCCCAGTTTCTCATGAGTAACATAGAACGAATTAATAATAGGACCCATCTTCTAGAATGTGGAGAAAAGTGATTTGTTTCTGCTGACCCTGTTCCCCTGCTGCACCTTACTGAGCACTGTAATTGTGACTGGTGACTAAGGACTCTCAGTACAGTGACAAGAAGGAAGACAGGGAAGGAATAGAGGTGAAGATTGGGTATTTTCCAGGCTCAAAGGCAAGGAGGCAGGAGGGCCTTGTAGTAAAGCTGATACCAGCCTGCAAACATTTATATTATGTGAGTAAGTCAGGCTCAGAGTGACAAAAGAAATGTTGAATGTTTCCTCCCATATGTGGAAATTAGATCTAAATTATAAATATGTTTGTAAGCCATTTGTACACACACACATTTTTAAATGTATTCACTAAATTCGGTATATGCAGGGGAGAGCCTAGTGGTGTGATTCCCCTAACAAATAGCAGGAAGCTGGAATATATGGGGTCTTTTTCTTTTGGGGAAGGAGGAGGGATTGAGGTCAAAGGAAGAGGGAGCAGAAGAATAGAGAGAAGACAGATGGGGAAATGCAGTCATAATACTTAATGTGCATATGAGAAAATGGAACCAAGTAAATTGGAAAAAATGAGTCGGTTTGGGAGAGAGAATAATGAAAGGGGGGACATAGCTCAAGATGCATTGTACTCACAAATTGACATGTTGGATTTGAACAACTACTTTAAAATAATTTTTAAGTTGATAAACCTAAACAGAGGACCTCCCTTGAAACAGGATCTGTCAGAGCAGAAATTGATGGACCACCCTCATCCAGGGACCACTGCGTTTATTGAGAAGGAGGATCCGGGCCAGGCATCTAGCCACTCTTCGTGGAGAAGGCTGAATCAAGAGAGGGATTAGACAGCCTTTGACTTGATTTCCACTCTGGTAGAATCTGTTGCTGTGTGAGGGAGTGTGAGTCAGACTTCAGTTTTCTAAAACTGGAGTGTACGTCCTGACATGACCCATATTGGTAGCCCTTCTAAGGAGCATTTTGACCTAGTTAGGTTAGGTGTGGCCATTTTCCTAGGAGCTAGAATCCCTTGTTTGGGCACTGTGACACAGGCTCACTCGCACAAAGATGTCATTCACTGGCTAGGTCCCAGCCAGGCCTACTGAGGAGGGGAGATAGAATGCAGACCTCCCACCCCGCAGATGTATGGCTTTATTGACTCATAAAGAGTGGGCAGCGCTGAGCAGAGACCAGAAGTTCCAGGTGACAGTCTCTGCAAACTCCAGCTTGAATAAGGACACCCAACTGCAGATAGAAAGTTTGGCACCCCTTCTGAGGTAGCCATAGGAAAGCATCTTTGACCTTGTAACCTTTCCCAGGACCCCTCCTAACCCAGGTAGGAGAGTGAGTTGGATCACTTTTGCACAACTCCTCAGGATAAGTGGGCACTTGTGCCCTGCTGAACAGATGGAAAATGATCCTTCTCCCTCCTCACCACCACCCCAGCCCTCCCCGCAGCTCCAATTAGCCTGGCTTGTACAAGCGGAGAGCTGGAGGCTTGGCCCAGGCCCAGCCATTAGGAAAGCACAGCTCTACCATAGAAGCAGCCCTGTGTTCTTTCCCCTACCCCAAAAAGCACAATGTTGCCATGTGTGCCTGGCTTTGACAACCCACATGGGCAATGAGTCAGCAGGCAAACACATTACCCACACCTTGACATCCTCAGCTGACATTTGTCACTGAAAAGAACACGGAGCTGCCCTGTTTGTGGGGGAAGGAAAGGTGAGTAGCGAGAGAGTGATGTGGGCCCTTTCTCTTTATCTCTTGCTTCTACAAATAGCTATTTCCCTTAGGACTCTAGGCCAGAAGAGAAGGGTATCAGACAGCCCCCAGGCTCTAAGTTCAAGCCCTAGCACTAGCACATAATAAAAGGGAGGATTTCCCTAATACTGGTAACCATTTTTATTATCATTACTTAGGTCAGATAGTTTTGAGAGATAGAAAAGCCTTTCTGTGAGATATTAAGAAATCAAAAGGAAAAATTTTAATTCCTGTAGGAATTTAAATTAACCCACAGAGTTGGAGAAATTATTATAGACCTAAGAGGAAGCCAAGGCATGAGAGAGCCATGACTAACAAGTTCAAGGTCATACAATAAATCTATAGCAGCAAGTATGCTGATCCTGTGCAGTCCAATACTCTTTCTGTTTTCCCATCCTACCTTCTATTTCTTAAGCTCTGAATTCCAAGGAACTGTTTAAAACCTACACTTACAGAACTTCCTACAAAAAGCTCTCTCTTAGGCCTTTAGGGCTACTGGAACAAAATGTGATCAGCTTTAATTTTTATAAATTATATAAATGTATTCATTGATTTGGAAATTTATAAACCATAGAAATTGTTTGAAATTTATTTCTCACAATTCTGGAGTTAGAAAGTTCAAGATCAAGTGCTGGAAAATTCTGTGGTTACTGAGGGCCTGTTTCCCAAGTCACAGACGGCGATCTCTCAGGGTCCTCCCATCGTGGAAAGTGGACAAGTTCTCACTCCCTCGATCTTCATAAGGTCATTAATTATATTCACAAAGACTTCACTCTGAGGATCTAATCTCTACCCAAAGACCCCACCTTCCTATTACCATCTCACTGGAGGGTTAATTATCAACATGGGAAATTTGGAAAGACACAACCTTCATACCATAATATGTCAAGTAATAGATCATCCCATCCACTGTATTTCCACAAAGCATAGCTGGTCACAAGCTGGAGCTCCTCTTAGTTTCACTCTAGGTGTGCTGCCATAAGAACTAGGGTTTGAGTTGAATCGCAGCACAGTTGCTGCTGAAGATGAGTAGCTGCAGGGAATTGGCGTGAGCCCATTAATGGGAAGTTAACAGCTCAGTGAATAGCAGGACAGAGGCACAGATCAAATATTTATGGTTGGTATTCATTATGTACAATGCTTAACAGCTCTGTGTTTGTTTGATGGTCCTCATTGCTAAATAATGCATGGAACTCTGGTCAGAGCTGGAAGAGGAGGCCGGACAGAAAAGGGGCTCAGAGTCTGGCCACCAAGTGGGGCCGATCTGAGGGTTCTACACTAGATTCTATTGACCACATATCCTGTCTGAAGTCAGAAGTTAACTAACTTCCTCCAGACCTTAGCCAACAACAGAAACAAAACCCCAAGCACTTAGTGTGGTAACCCATGCATACTCACAACTGTATAAACTGACAAGACAACTTTAGTATCACCGTGACAGGTAAGCCTATGGAGGTCTTCACTCATATGGTCAGACAGGGGTACCTGGGACTGTTTCTGATGAGGTTTCCCAGGCAGAAATTAACTTCCCAATAAAGGCTAGGTCTACTCCTGCCTCTCATATGCAGAAGTGGTACTGTTTCTCCTAGAGGACGGTCTAAGGTTGGGAGACAAATGTATGATTGCACTAGGTTTTACTGGAAGAATGGACTATTGACATCTTCTAGGATGACACAGACCCCCAGTATCCACTGGGGAAATGAGTGGGAGCTCCTGCCAGTTCTAAGAGGCAGAAAACCTGCTCATGATGCAGAGGACAGGGCTTTCTATACATCTTCTGGCTATAGGGCATTATCTCTTCTTTACCCAGAGGAACTCAGAGCCACAGAACTTGATGCCTAGTCACTTCCTGCCCTAAGTACAGGAATTAATCCTTCATGTCAGACTCTGAACACATAAATGATGATTCAGACTTTGTTCTGCCTTGTATGTGTTCCTTGAAACAAAGATCTGGATAAGACTTGTTTTGTTGTTGTTGTTTTCATTTTTGCAATATTAGGGATTGAACTCAGGACCTAGTGCTCCACACTTGGGCCATACCTCCAGTTCTTTTGCTATTTTTTAGTTTGCTTTTCAGATAGGGTCTCATGGTAACTTTATCAAGGCTGACCTCAAACCACAATCCTCCTATCTCTGCCTCCTGAGTAGCTGGGTCCACAAACATGTTCCACTATACCTAGCTAAAGATTTGATATGATATATGCTCTGTGCCTACCTGTTTATTTCCTTAAGCACATCAGCATAAGCTCCAACTGAGGAAACTACTGAATGATGCAGTGATATTTGGGTTTCCCATTTATAGAGATCCAACATTTCAATAGACTACATTTCTCAAATACCAATAAAAAAAAGTAGTAAATCCAGGTTTGTATTTAGTCTATCATTCAGTCCTAGCTCATAACATAATTTAATTTTTACTACCTTTGGTTTGGGTTAAATGTACAGGATATTGAATAGGTGTTTTCTGATTGAGTCTGCATGTTGTTGAGGTTTTTATACAATTAATGAATTGTCAGTAAATCCTTATATTTAAGAATGTGCCCTAGGGAAAGCCACTTGTTCTGTGTGATGGATTTTCCAGTTAGGATTTTCAGTGGACATATCCACCAACAGAATTAATAAAAGCAAGAATAACCGGCAAAATGCCCAGGGAGCTAGTTGGGAAAGTGTTGCAAGATTGACTGAGTGTTAACTGGTATTACCTGGTAAGTGATCAGTGCTCAGTAGACTCTTACCTTTATAAAAGTAAGGATGGAGAAGCAAATAAGAGCTTATAATAAGGTCTCCCTTTTCTTGTCCCCCCCTTTCTCTCTCTCTTTAGCTGGCCATGAAGCACAAATGTTGAGAAACTGCCTCCTGGTGACCCTCTTAGGAGAAACAGAAGGGTTTGTTCAGCAGTTTTTACAAGAATTCTGGACCTCCACTTGCTTCTTTTTTCCACATATGGACATTGACGATTTTTTTGGTTGTTGTTGTTTTTCATTTCAGATGTTAATATGAATGAACAAGTGTTGTGTTTATACATTTCACTAATAATCTTGCTACAATAGCATCAGGCTTCATTTGGATTATTTTTTTTCCTCCATTGCGTGTCTGTGAGTGAATGTATCTTCCTTTTTAAGAGATTTTTCTTTTTGTAGTTTAAATATGAAATTTGGACCAAATGATAAACTAAGATGGGTCTAAACTGCCAACATGTGTTTTTTTTCCTCTCTGATATAAGCAAGAAGATAGCTTCGTGTGGTGACATCAGATGTTATATTTACAGAACGAAAATAAAGGCCAAGCAGAGACTGGATTCCCTCATTCTCCCTAGTACTCTTAATTTGAAGAGTAGAATTTAAATTCTACTCTAAATTCTGAGACATAAGTCTGTATCGTGGAAAACACTAGGGTTTATCAGAGGAAATAGAAGTCTTAGAAGATTTTGCTCTTTGCATATTAATGTTTGCATGAAGCATCACCAGCATTCAAAGAAACAAATCAGAAACACAAATAGAAATCTACTTTCTGAGCTGCAGCTTAAATATGTCTGCTATTTCTTTCCAGGCTAATTACTTAGAATTACCATATGAAGGATAAAAATTTGAGAGTAAAGGCCTAAGGAAAAGCTTACTTTAAAAGTCTGTCTCTTCATGATGTTTTTCTCTTTTTTGTCATTGTCTCAAATTACAGAGGTTGAAAAGAACTTCAATTTTTGTCCAAAATTGATTATCTAGGAACTGAAGGTATGACTCAAGTGGTAGATAACTAAGCCAAGTAAGCATGAGGCCCTGAGTTCAAGACCCAGTACTGGTACCAAAAGAAAAAAAAACATTAAAAAAATCCAGATAAAAGGTCTCTGTAAATGCTAATGTGAAAAGATGCTACACTCAAAATCTTTTTCATCTTTACAAGCTTCTACCCATCCTAGGGTACAGAAAAGGCCTTTAGTTTCTGGGTATCTGGTTTTTAGAGGTTTGGATGTTCTTGTTGTTATCTATTTATTTAATGTAATTTAACTTATATTTCTTGACTGTGTATCATAGCAATTGTAACCTGCCTGGCCTGACCTAACACTTCAGTCACAAAGCTTTACATTGGTGTCAGATTGAATAGAAATAGCCATATTTTTCTGTCACATTTTTCTTTTCTTTCTTCTTTTCTTGTGTGTATGTGGGGGGAAAGGGGAGAATTGAACTCTAGGCCTGGGTGCTACCTCTGAGCTTTTGTGCTCAAGGCTAGCACTCTACCATTTGAGACACAGTTCCAATTCTAACATTTTTTTTTTTTGCTATTTAACTGGAGATAAAGTCTCAACAGACTTTCCTTCCAGGCTGGCTTCAAACTACAATCTTCAGATCTCAGCCTCCTGAGTAGTTAGGATTACAGACATGAGCGACTTACATCTGGCTAGTCATACACTGTTCCAATGCATGTTGTTCTTGAGTCAGGGGCTGGAGTTTTTGTTTCCTAGAAGGTTAAAATGCTAAACATAGAAGTGAGGGTACAGCTCTAGAGTGCCAGCCTTAAGCAGATAAGCATGTGAGACCCTGAGTGCAAGCCCCAGTACTGGCACAAAAAAATATTAAACCTAAAATGATGTGCTTGCTGCTCATGAAACTAAGAGGCAAGCTACACATCCCAGAAGCGATGTCAGCCCTGACTGCCATGCATTGATTTCCAGGATGCTTCAGTGTTCAAGACTCCTTCTTGTTCTCTTTGTCCATTGAGCCAATTAGGTCTGTATTGTAGCCTCTTATATAGCAGTATAAGATGACTTGGGGATTATTAATTCTAATTTAAACAGCTTAAGTTCTTCTGATAATGTAGCCACTGGGAGGGAGATAGGTTATCAGTGGGAAAATAAAAATCACAGACAGTACATGTCAAAAGAGAGATAGGATTTGCTGGAGACAAATGTCTCAGTGTTCTTAAAGCGATGATCCAATTGAAGGAAACTATAAAAAAATACGAAGTGTAGATGTTTACCATAATATCTTATTCTTTTCTTTTGGTGTCTTAACAATTTAGAGAAGCAATGACTATACCATTTGGTGAGTACCATTAGAAGTATATGTTTCCTTAAAAAACAAAACTCAAACAGGTATCATTTCCAGACTTTAGTGAGAAACCACGCAGACACATATGCGCACCACATGCACAAGGACCTGTGTGTCCATCTTTCCAGATTGAATTCTGGCTTCAGAGGCCAATTGTTGGAATAAACAATTGAAAGAGTAAGCCTAAAACCCCATGACAATCAGTTAAACTCAAGAATTGGTGGCAGGCTATGTAACAACCGTGTTTGGGAAGCTGCATCTCAAGTATTGAACATGAGATTATAAGAAAACCATGAAACCCGAGACTGGCCCTCCTTGCAGAATTCTGAGAGGTACTGCTCATCAATGTAAGTAGTCCACAGCCTGTCCCTTCTTACTATTTCTCTTTCTAGACCTAAGACTTGTTGGAAATAGTTGGAATGAAAGGAAAGCCCATATGAAATTGTATTAATAGCTTCCTGTTTTTTATTAGTTTTCAGGCATGGTAATGCCCTTGACCTCTATCATGTCTGATTTGACTACTGCCCAACACATACGCCATGCCTCTTGCAGAAGCAAACCCAATGATACATAGAAAGTTCTTTGCTATTCTTTCATAGAAGGTGCTGAAATACAAAATATTCACACAATCTAAACTAGAAGAAACTGCTAAAAAAAAATTACATCATTTGGGACCAATTCATTGAGCTTATTAGAAGACATTTCATTTGTTCTATTTCTGCACTTCACTATGAGTTTTGGAGATAACTATATTTCTGTGAAAGACTTTTCAGATTGTATTGGCAATATATTAGGAAAAGAAACGTTCCAGTGTTCCTCCTTCTTCCTGGATCATAGCTGTAGTGTTCTTCACTAGTGTTATTAGATATCTGTGTACAGGAAGGATGCAATCATTATTCAGGTTACTATTTCATTTTAAAGAATGTATTTGTAAAATGTAACAAGATGAGTAGTTAACTTTTTTTAAGCTCTGAAAAAAATGTAAAATTCTGTGTTAGACTTAAAATGATAGTGAAATCTGTCTAAATATTGTGGCTAGTAAAAGTTGTGCATTTATGTAAAACTCTTTACAGAATGCCCTAAAAAAAGGGATATTCGAGGTAGGTTTCACTCTTTAATTTTCAGAATTGTAACGCCGCTAATGTCTGCTGTACAATTATTAATTCTTTAGAAGTGCTCTAAGATATCAAACATCATTTCTGTTTGAGTCAGAGACAAGTAACACTGCTTTGTTGACTCACTATTACAGCAAACTCTGATTTTGTCATTAAATATTTTAACTCTGTGGTGACAGTTGGTTTCTCTCAGTTATTTGTAGAACCTACAAAAACACTATCAAGCATGTACACATTACATTTTTGCTACAAATGGAAAACGCTGCCTGCAGAAGATGTCTAGACCACAATGCACATGATGACAATGTTTTATTAAAACAGTGGAAATGGAAAAATTAGATGTATGAAAGGCTAGAAAAATAACCGTGGTTTGCACAATGGGAATCTTTCCAGCAAGAATTACCTGTTTTCCCCTTTTTTGTTGTGTTAAATAATTAAGCTAAAGTTACTGATATGCTCGACTCTATAATTGTGAGAGCTGTGTCCTTGTCCCCCACACCACTTTCATACTCTTAATTTGGAGAGAAGGTAGGACTGTCTTATGTCCATTTGTGTTATGGAAAAGCAAATGCTGCACCCTTTGCTACCATATTTGCCTTGGAGGGGAGTGGCTTGGGAGACTGCCTTGGTATAACAGCCAATTCCGGGTTGGCATGGATACTGAACTAAACAGACTTCCTGGGAGGTCTGTAAGGGAGAAGGAAAAGACTGTAGTCTGCACTCATCAGAGAAAAAAAATGAGATAAGAGTTTGGCTAGATGAGGACCTTGACTTAATTGTGCTTTTGAAAGTAGCTGTTCAACAAGTGCCTTTACATCTGTAATCTTAGCTAGGAGAGGCAGAGATCCAGAAGATCATAGTTCAAGGCCAGCCTGGGTAAAAAGATTCCATATCAACCAATGAAAGGTTTGGCATGATAGTGGACACTTGTCATCCCAACTACATGGAAAGTGAAAATAGGAGGCTATGCAGGACAAAAACATGAGACTCTATTTAGAAAATGACAGGCAAAGGCCCTGCTCAGGCATGGCTCAAGTGGTAGAGCACCTGCTTAGCAAGCATAAGGCCTTGGATTTAATTTTTTAAAAACTAGTACTTCAAAAATTAAAAAAAACAAACAGTTCCTGCTCTTGTGAACTACATTGTAAGCCAATTATCTCACAAAGATGATCATTTTCTTAATAAGTTTTTTTACTTGTTAACATAGCATTTTATCCCTATTATCAATGAAAACATGCTTGAGACAAATTATTGACATAAGTGTCTAAGCAGTTTAGGAAAAGAACTAGGAAAAAGAAGGATAAAAAGAAATAATAATATATTTCAGCATGAATTACAAATGGCTATATAGAATTTCTATCAATACTCACTCTGTGAGCCTCTCTCCCACCTTGCCTGGGTATAACAAACAAGCTTGCTTCATGATACCTTCTTGCCCATATGAATATGGGTAGATGAGAGCTAGTACTTCCTAGCAATCAGTGAAACTGCAAAAGCCTTAGGGCCCCTATTCTAGCAAGAAAAAAAGACATAAGAGACATGGAAAAAGAATCCACACCAGCCAGTCCCACTTAATGTCCAAAAGTGAGCACCCTGACAGTCCTCATCAATAAGATAACACAAAGGATAGATGTCCTTTTTGGAAATGAAGAAATTATATCTGCTGCCTTTCTGTAACTAACTATAAAAAGAAAGAAAGGTTGTTTTGGCTTTTAGTTTTGGAAATTTCTGTCCATGACCGGACAGACTCATCGCTTTGAGGCCTCAGTGTGGAGATAGTACCACGGAGTGGAAGCTTCTCATCATATCAAACTTTTCTCAGCTCATGGCCACAAAGTGGAAAATAGAGAAAAAGACTGAGATCCCACCAGCTCCTTCAAAGGCCACACCCCTAGACCCTGAAGATCGTCCACTATGCCCACCTTCCAAAGGTACCACTACAATGAGTGGGACCAAGCCTTTAAGAGAACATCCTAGATCCAAACCATAAGCACATGTAAAAGGGTTTTATATAGTCAAGTTGTCCTGGTGTAAAATTTATCTTCATTTATACCTTCACCCAACCTTTCTATTGTACCTTTATTTATACTTTCATGTCTTCCCATCATCCTTTAGCTCATCCTACCCAAACGGTTACCTACCAATAAAATATTAGCTTACAGTGACATCTTGGCTTCCTGTCCCAACCATTTGGAGAGTTCTGAGAAATGTCCACATTTGGACCAGACACCAATGGTGTCTATAAGCCTAGCTCAGAGAATCATGGTTTGAGGCCAGCCTGGGCAAGAAATTCCATATGATTCCTATCCGCACTTACCCACCCAAAGGCAGAAGTAAAAGAGTTGCCCAAATGTTAGGGTGCCATCCTGGAGGAAAAAAAAAATCCAAAGGACAGCGCCCAGGCCCTGAAGAGTGAGGGAGAAAGAGAAAACAAAGGGAGAGAAAAGAAAAGAGGGAAAGAAGGAAGGAAAGGAAAAGAACAAAAATAATGTCCACATCTGACTCCTAAATTTGCCTTTTGGATGTCCCTTGTCATCCTGCCTTTTACAAAAAGAAAAAAAAAAAAAAAAGAGGAGCAGATCCACAGGTCCCAGATGGTGGGCCTGGTTTCCCCAGATGCTTACTAGATTTAAGACTGCAAATTAAAACTATCAAGGAAATTCACTCTAAAGAGCCATTTGAGCTCTGTTACTGCCACAGGGCAACCTCTGCCCTAACTCCGTCATGTTTTATCCCTTGGGCCTCATCTGAAGCCTACAGATTTCTTGCATCATTTTTACTTCCCACTTCCCTCCCCTGCAGTTTCTACCACAAGCTCTTTCTGCTGAATCTTGCCTGCATCCTATAGGTCTTCAGAGAGGCTGCACTGGTGGCCCATCCGTCTGGGTGCTATGGGACACAGTGCTTTGAAAAGCAGCTCCCTTGTCTCCTGCAACCCACAAGACCTACAGAGAGGTCAGAGAGTGGTAGGCTTATCCTGATGGGTTTTATGATTCTGAGTTGCTTATATTGCTCTTGTGCTCATATTTTGTCTGTTAGATCTCTTTTTCTTTGCCAATACTGGGGCTTGAACTCAAGCACTGTCCCTGAGCTTTATTTCTCTCAAGGCTGGAACTCTTGTTACTTCTAGCTTTTTGCTGGTTAATTGGAGATAAGAGTCTCCTGGACTTGCCTGCCTGGGCAGCCAGCAAGTGGTGATCCTCAGATCTCAGCCTCCTGATTAGCTAGATTACAGTTGTAAATTATCAATGGTTGCCTGATTTTTTGTTAATGCTATTGATTCTCTAGGATGGAGAGGTTTTCTGATTTTGTTTCTTATATCACATACTTCCCTCCCTCCCCCACCTTCTTTTCACATGCTCAGTTTGCTCCAGGCTGCATTTTAAGGGGAGCCTGGTCCCAGGACACCTTGGAGAGTAGATGTGTCAGAGGTTGGACCAGAAGCTCCTGCCCTCCAAGTCCTAAGTGTCACTTGTTAACATGAGACACAGAGTCCTCCCCAATACAGTGTATCACTTGGCCGCTTAGATTATTTGTCAAATGATATAAAAGTAAAAAAATGAGCTCTTGAATTCTCTGAACTTTACCCTGAGCTCTAAACAGACTTGGAGGATCCATGATCTCTAAAGAAAGGAATGTTCCAGGCTCTGAGCTGAGCACTGAGGTGTTTAATTATAACACTGCGTCCTTGTGATTGAAGCTTAAAACTTCTGTTGGTTCATCCTAAAACCAATCTTTTACTGTTTTGAGAAAGGAAAATACAGTCCTACTTACTATGGAGAATATATCTTTTTTTCATAGCACAGTAGCTTCTTTCGGGAGCTTTTTCTTAGACCTAATGTCACAATGATGGAGAAACTAGTAGACTTCAACATTGGTCAGAAGCTTTTTCAGTATTGAAGGAGCCTTGGAATTTAGGCCAAAAAAAAAAAAAAAACCTGGGAGGGGTTGGAACTATTTGCTTAACACGGGTGAGGTCCTGAGTTTCTTCCTTAGCACTGACAATAAAGAATGAAACAAAATGCCCCATTCAAACCACCGTGAATGGGGACAGGGCGCCCCCTTGTGGTAATATACAGATGACCCTCCTGCCCTGCTTGGAAATGCTCCAAAACTTTCACTTCCCCTCTCCCTCCCTCTCTCTTTCTCTTTCTCTCTTCTCTCTCTCTCCCTCCCTCCCTCTCTCTCTTCCTCTCTCCCTCTCTTTCTCCCCTCCTTCCCTCCCTCCCCTTCTCTCTCCTCTCTCTTACCTTCTGTTTTGTCCTCAAGACTGAAGCTTTATGCTTGCCACAATTGGCTGTAATGTATGTCAGCCAACAGTCATAGCTTTCTGTGATGCACTCCAAAAAGGAGCAAATTTTACAAACTTATGATGCCTGTAGACCATGGCACTGACTGGTGGGACAGATATGCTTTCCTTAAATCCATGCAGACACAAAGCCCACAGAGCAGACAGTATTAAAACCTCTCTGGCCATTAACTATTAAAAAGCCAAAGTGGAGCTGTGATTCTTGTGATAAAACACTAGTCTTGAGGGGGAAAAAGCTTAAAGACAGCACCAAAACCCTGAGTTCAAGCCTAGGTCTGACATGCTCACTAAAAATAGCTCAAGGTTGTTCTGCAGATGTATCTGCTTGATTGCAAGGATGCTGAGAGGCCCTTCACAAAAATAAACCAATCTCAAATGTAATTTTAAAAAAAACATTTACCCTACAACTTGAACCTAGATCTAAAGTGAAAACAGCCCTGAGAGAAAAACAAATGAAGAATTTAGACATCACATGCATCTATATCAGTGATAACATATCCTTTCTAGAGGTATCTCGTTGTATTGTGCTAGAAGGAAAGGTCCCAATGAAACAATGACAGCAGCATGCTCTGCTTCCATATAAATGTCACAATGCTGTTATTTTTAGCATCCAAATAAACCTGCAACTGTCATCAGGCTGTTTGTGAAGACTATGCAAGCAAGGAATTAAGCTAGTTATAATGGGATTGCCACTATTATAATAGTTTGCCAACCAAACTACTCTTGCAAATATGCATTACAGAGGACAGTTATGATGGCACACATTGATAATCCCAGCTAAGGGGCAAACAGAGACAGGAGAATCATGGCCCAAGATTGACCCAAGCAGAAACTCAAGACCCTATCTGAAATGAAACTATTAAAAGAGAAAAACCAAGTGGCTCAAGTGGCAGAGGTCTTGCTTAGTGATTATGAGGCCCTGAATTCAAACCCTTTAACCCCAAAGAAAAGGAAGGAAAGAAGGGAGAGAAAGAGGGACGGAGGGAAGGAGGGATGGAAGGAGTAAAAGAAAGACTTGAACATACTAGGCCTAGAAAGCTATATCCCTCTGAATCCAATCTTGACTGCACAAGCATCACCTGATTATTCACCTGCTACAACTGGCTTGACCACTATCCATTCTCTGAGCTCACCAGGCTCTTATGCTCCTGAAAACCTTCACTTAAGGATACTACTTTCCCCAACTCACCATATAATGATCATTTCTGATCCATCAAAGACCCAGTTCAGAGTCTCCTGAAAGGTCCTTCCCTGACCACCTCAGTCCCAGCACCCCTTCCTTTCCTGGTAGAACTTACAGAACTGTATATGCATACATGTGTTTGCTTCTTTGTTGTCTTGCCCAATTCACTATAAAAAAAAACAGAAATCGTGTTATTTTGTTCCTCAGACATCATTTGGAGCTTAAGCTTTAGCAAATACTTGCATACATTCTTGTTGAATGAATGGACAAACATATCCCTCATTAAAGCGCACAGGCAAATGGACATGAATAGAAGCTTGCAGTAAAAAATAATAATAATAAAGAAAATCCAAATATCTAAACATGTAAAAAGTGATTCAGCCTCACTCATAAAGAAATACATTTTTAAAAACTTGATTACACTTGATCATCAGATACTATTGAATGGGAATATAAATGGAGACCATACCTTAGAAGGCATATTGTCACCACATCAGGATTTATGATGCTGGTCCCCACCTCCCTAACTAACTCAGAAGTACTCCACATCTGTGGCCAGCAGCTCTCCCAACCATAGGACATGGTGTCCACCACATAGGACACAATGATTGACTTAGCTCTCCCTCCTCTCGGCAGCCATGCCACAGTCCGTGTCTCCATGCTTGAAAGGAAAAAAGCAGCTGTCCGAGATTATAGACATTCCAGAAGCAAACAGGTGAAGCAACCCTGCATGCTACGATCCTCTGGAATGTGTGAGATTGGTGGACACTCCACTCTTCCAATCCCCTCCAGGACTCATACTCTTTCCTGGTTCCTTGGTTCTTCCCCTTTCCCTGAGATTCACCCTGCATTTCCCTGCTTTGTGATCTTGTGACTCTGAACATTATATCTGCTGCTTCTGGACCCTGTTAATTAACAGTTCCTTATATTAATACTTTCTATGCACATAACTGCTATGAATTCCTTCTTCTGGGGCCATGTCTGATAGGTCAGATTTGCAGTCAGGTTGGCATCAATCCTGCTCCAGAACTTCACCATTCTCCTCTCATTTTATAGGTAAATCCCATTCTGTGCCAAATGATCTGATTTCCTGCCTTCCTTACTAAGGTCAGGATCATCTTACTTAAAATAAATTGTCCTAAGTTCCCTTCATTTCTACACTCCCACGTTTAATGCTCTCCATCTTGAGGAGGAGGACACCTGTTGCTGCAGGAACCTCATTTTAGTCACAGTCATCTCCCTCTCTGTGTCTTTAGTCTCTCATGCCAATGTGTCAATATAGAAAACAAGCCAGTTCTGCAAAGCTCAAGGGGGGAACCAATGCAACAGTGATATACACACAGCAATGTGTTGGAAATGATTGGTACAACTTGGGGGTGGTGTGTGAGGGGGAGGGGAAGTAGGAGAAAATGAGGGAAGGGATAACAAGTTTCCTGAGAAATATATTTATTACCTTATGTAACTGTAACCCCTCTGTACATCACCTTGACAATTAAAAGAAAATTTTCTCATGTAATACCCCATTTGGACATATAACATCGGGGCCTCAGGTGGCCAATTTAGGAGCTCTCATTTATGTCCCTTTCCTGCTCAAAAACCTTTAGGGCATCCACATGATCTGAAAAATACAATCTGAATTCCAGTCTACCCTGCAAAGTTCTCAGAGCCTAACTTCAACCACTTGTACAACTTTCTTCTCATTTCCACACTTGAAAACACACACACACAAACTGTACCATGAGAGCCTAGTTTTCCCGCCTCCTGCCTTTGTTCACACTGAATTCTATGCCCTGCAAATCTGTCAAAATCCAATGTATCTTTCAGGGATTCACTCTTCTTCCCAATAATTCCTACTGATATTTTGGAGAGGGTCTCCTGGCAAAAGTAATCACTTCTTACACATTCCCATGGCTTTTCATGATATTCTGGATCATTTTACTGTGTATCATAAGTATAATTTGTCTCTTTGGTAAACAGGTGGTTCCCAGAGATCTCAGATGTAGGTTCAATTGCATCGATGTGTCTAACAGCACACATTGGCAGTCACTCAATAAATTCATGCTCATTAATGGAATGAATATATGAATGACAGCATGTCACCAAAGTGCTTCATCACTTTATCCTCGCAATTAAAAAAAACATTTGTACATTTTTATTGTAAAAAAATACTGTACAGAGAGGTTACAGTTACATGAACAAGGTAATGAGTACATTTCCTATCCAGCATTGTTAGCTCTTCCTTTGTTTTCCTTTACCATCCCTTCCCTCCCACCTCCACGACAACCCATCCTCCCCCACCCAAGTTGTAAAGTTTGTTTTCAACATAGTGTCTTGTACATCTCATTGTTACAATGGGTCAAACTATATCCCTATTTAAGCAATTTGTTTTTTCCCTTCCCCTTCCTGAATTAGAGAAGTGTATATACAAGATGCAGGGCACTGACATCAAATACAGTGAAAACAGGGGTTATAGCGTGGGGAAGGAACATACAAAGAAACAAAAAAAATCACATCATAAATACGTTAGATCGACACAAGGGTTTGTTTTTAATATTTAAAAAAATAAAATAAAATAAATAAATACGTTAGAAACAATAGCAAGAAAGAAAAAAAAACATTTGTGTCCCTATCTTGGGGACACATGTATATATGACCATATAAAAATATGGATATTCTTATCTTTTGTACTTTTTATTGCTTCCCCTCAGATATTAACTTTGAAATGTTTTCCCTTGAACCTAAGTTCTGCTCAGAAATATGTGTGCATCAAGCCAAAGTTTTCTCTTTTTTTATTGTGAGAATACCGTACAGAGGGGTTACAATTACATGGGCCAGATAACGAGTACATTTCTTATCAAGCATTGTTGCCTCCTCTTTGTTTCCCCTTCCCATCCCTTCCCATATTCCCCCCACTTCCCCCACCAAAGTTGTAAAGTTCATTTTCGACATAACGACTTGTACATCTCATTGTTGCAATGGGTCCATCTGTATCCCTAGTTAAACAAAAATTATATTAAGTGAAGTAAGCAAGGCCCAAAGAAACATAGGTCCCATGGTTTCCTTTATTTGCAATAACTAGTATTTGTCTGAGTCAAGCAGAAAAGGTCAGATAAGTTGATGTTAGGGGAATGAACCCCAAGATAAGTATTCAAATGTTTTTTTCTTTCATGCAATTGTTTCCATCATATTTATAAGATGATTTCTATGTTGCTTTTATGTCCCTCCCCCACAGTATAACCCCTGCTTTGACTGTATTTGATGTTGGTATAATTTGTGGAGGGGAAGGGCAAAAAAAAATCGTTTAACTAGGGATACAGGCCGAACTTTTCTTAATAAAGACCCAGAAACAACAAATCAAAGAAAGGTTGGACAGTGGGATTGCATGAAACTGCAGAGCTTCTGCGTAGCAAAGGACATATATAGCAAGATTAATAGAAAGCCCACAGATTGTAAGATCTTCACTAGCCATACAATGGACAAGGGTCTTATATCAAAATATACTTAGAACTCAAAGAAACAACTGCCCAATTAATAAGTGGGTAAAGACTTAAAGGGAGATTTCTCTGAAGAGGAAGTAAGAATGGCCAATAGACACATGAAGAAATGCTCAACCTCTCTAGCCACAAAAGAATTGCAAGTCAAAACAACCTTGAGATTCCACCTCTCCCCGGTTGGACTAGCTATAATCAAGAAATCTAATAACAACAGATGCTGGAGGGGATGTAGCCAAAAGGGAACCCTACTGCATTGTTGGTAGGAGTGTAAACTTGTTCAACCACTTTGGAAAACAGTATGGAGTTTCCTCAAAAGACTACAGATAGAGTTTCCCTATAATCTAACAATCCCACTTCTGGGCATTTACCCAGCACAGCTTTGTTTATCACAGCATGATTCACCATAGTTAAGATATGGAACCAACCCCGTTGCCCTTCAGTAGATGAATGGATCGAGGAAATGTGATACACACACACACACACACACATACAATGAAATGCTATGCCTCTATCAGAAAGATTGAAATGGAAAGAAATGAAAAGACTTGGAAAAAAATAAAATTAAGTGAAGTAAGCCAGGCCCAAAGAAACATAGTTCTCATGGCTTCCCTTATTTGCAATAACTAGTATAGGTCTAGGACAAGCAGAAAAGCTCAAAAGCTATGTACATATGACCATATAAGATGATGTTAAACAAAATGAACCCCAAGATAGGGACATGAGGTTTTATCTTTGTTGCTGTTGTTTTTAATGTACTTATAATGTACGATGTGATTTTTTTTTATTCTTTTGTATGTTCTCCCCCCATGGTATAACCCTGTTGTCACTGTATTTGATTCTGGTGCCCTACATCTTGTATGTACATTTTTCTTATTTGGGGAAGGGAAAGGAAAAAGCAAAATGCTGAAATAAGGATACAGGTTGACCCATTGTAACAATGAGATGTACAAGACAGTATGTTGACAATGAACTTTACAACTTTGTGGGGGGTAGAGAGGAGTTAGGGAGGTGGGGAAAGAAGGGATGGTAGGGGAAAAACAAAGGAGGGGGTAATAATGCTCAATACTCATTACCTTACTCATGTAACTGTAACCCCTCTGTACAGTATCTTTACAATAAAAAATATATATTAGCTGGGCACCAGTGGCTCATGCCTGTAATCCTAGCTGAGAAGGCTGAGATCTGAGGATCACAGTTCAAAGCCAGCCCGAGCAGAAAAGTCTATGAGACTCTGATCTCCAATAAACCACTAGAAAAACCGGAAGTGGCGCTGTGTCTCAAGAGGTAGGGAGCTCACCTTGAGCTGAAGACTGCAGGGACAAAGCCCAGGCCCAGAGTTCAAGCCCACAACTGACATATATGTATGTTTTATTTTATATATATAAAAAATATATGTGCATGTGTGTATATGCATAAACACATTAGACAAGCCATTGCTCTAAACCTTAGTTTTTGTGGAATTAGAAAATCATGCTTATATGATAATTGTAAGAATTTAAGGATGTGATATATGTTCAGCATTTGGCATGGTGATTGTATATTGTAGGCATTCAACACAAGTTCATTTCATCCTGGTGATAATTACACATGGTAAACTACAAAGTTACACATGGTAAACTACAAGGAAACTGATGTTTTAATTTTTATAATTAAAAACAAACATATCTAAATGACTATTGAAGGTAAGGGCATTTGTGAGCTATCCCAACACATGATGACTAAGGACTATTACAGTCATCTCTGGAACAGAAGGCCAGTGGGTGGCCAGGGCGAGAGCCTGACAGTGCTGCAGTCCTGCAGTCTTGATGTGTCATGGGTGATGATCTTACACTGGAATAGAGATGCTTACTGTACTTCTTATTTTTACTTTCAAGTGATGGAAGTTGGGGTAAGAATAAGGAGAAGATTGAAACAGCAGACTTGGTCCTTCTCAAGGACATTTAGGTCTCAGGAGAGACTCCTAGTAATGAAATCTTACAGTCCAGATAGCTCTACTGTTTGCTGAAGGCTTCCAACAATACTCTTCTCATGAGAAGCATCTATGTAGATCAGGTGTGTTTATACCTGTGGTGTGCAAACCCAGAGCCCTAAGAGACTTTCAGAAGAAAGCCCAAGCCCTAGAAGGTGAATCTCTATGTTGCCTAGGAAGAGTTGGCCTTTTGAATAAACTCCTCACATACCAGGTATCTTTGCTTTCTCTGGCTACTTTAGAACGGCACTCAGACCACCATTGATGTAGCACTAGTCCTAGTGCTACACTAGTCCCTGTGTTCAAATGGACTGGAAACAAACCTGTGAGAAACACAGTTGATGGCTATGCCTTTTAACAACATTTGGGGTCAAGCTAAGAATGGGGTTTGAGAGGATCATTGTGGTAGGCTAAATAATGCCCACCAAATATTAATCCTTGAAACCTGTAAATATGTTACTTAAATGACAAAAGTGACTTTGACAGTGTAATCACATTGTCTTGAGACAGAGAAATTAGCCTAGATTATCTAGGTGGGCTCAATGAAATTACAAGAATCCTTAGGAAAAGGAAGCAGGAAGGTTAGAATCAAAAATGGCAATGTTGTGTTGAGAGAATGAAATAGAAATACTGAAAGGTGTTAAACACCTAGAAGAAAAAGACACAAGGGAAGGAATGCAGATGGCCTTTAGGAGGTAAGGGGGTAAATTGGGAGAGATGGGTGAGAATGTTGAAAGGGGTGACATTGATCAAGATGCACTATATTCATAAACTCCCTTGATGAATGGCAAAGCCTTTGTACAACTGCTGAAAGATAATAAAAATATTCAAAAACAAAAAGACAAGAAAATTTAGGTGGAAAAGAAGAGCCTTTATATTATGCCTTTTGCTTGAAGTTCTACAATGGACCTTTTACAATAGACAAAAATATTACGTATTTGGAAACAGGTAGTACATAAAAAAATAGTGAGAAAAGGAAAAAGAAATAGCAAGGAAATATATTTTCTCAGAGAGCTTATAGAAGAAATGCACCACCTTGTTTTTAGGATGTCAGATAAATTAGTGTAAACTAATCTGAGTTGGTTTCACCCAAGTTGTAGTAACTTGTTATAGAAGCAACAGGAAACTCATACTGTTCTTAACTCCAAGGTGAAGTGTACATAAGAAGCTTTCAGAAGGAAATTCCCACAAGGTAGGCAGAGTTGTCACCCTCCAAAACCAGGAAAATAGAGAACTTTCCTTAGACTAACCTGGTACAGTTGTTGAGGACTTCAAGTCTCTGCTAGCGAATAGAAATAAAAACATAGACCCTAACTTCAAGGACAGATCACGTAGAGGAAAAAGAATTTTAAGGCAGTCAAATAAGTGACAAATACAGCTACAGCTTTAGACATTCAGAGGAGGAAACTGTTCCTGCTGTATGGTCAGGCTACATTTACCCATTGCATGATAATGGGCTTGGGGGAGCACATCCAGGCCCCTTCAGGAGATAGGGAGTCCTATCTGTTGTCCTGGTCACAAATAGGGATTCCTTTCATCTCTGTGAGTATCTGGTTCATGAGAACCAAACATTGGCACTCGGTAGGGCTTTATACTGAAGCAACTCTACTCACTGTATAGTTAGGAATAGGCTGGAGGTTCAATCTTAATGCCACACCAGAGATGATCTTCAAGGGTTTTGTTTGTTTTGTTTTGTGTCAAACCTGATGCTTGAATTCAGGGCCTAGCACTGTCCCTGAGCTTTTTAGCTCAAGGCTAGCACTCTATCACTTGAACCACAGCTCCATTTTCTAGCTTTTGGTAAGTAATTAGAGATAAGCATCTCAGGGACTTTCCTGCCCAGGCAGGCTTCAAACTATGATCTTTAGATCACAGCTGTCTGAGTAGGATTACTGGCATGAACTACTGGAGAGTTTTCATGCCACTGAAATCTTAGTAGAGAACACTTTTTGGTTGATTGCTTGTGAGTAAAAGAAATACTTGACATCTACTATTCAAATTCTCTTCCTGGCAATGTTGATGTGAAGACACTTCAATTATCTCTGATGCAGTGATTTTAACAATGCCCCCTGCTGTTGCAGCTAGCTAAGAGGAAGCTGTTTTGTTTTGATTTGATTTAAGTCTTTCTTACAAGCAATATGAGCAGGATGGTGGTGGGGTTGGGGGCTTGAGGAAGGAAAGAGGAAGACAAGCTGAGGAGAAAGAATGGAAGAATACAGGGCAGAAGGAAGAGGACAGTGAGTTCTGTGTGTCTTTCTGCATCTACCAGGTTGAGAGAGTAGTCATTCAATTGTACCCTTGACCTTGAGGTGTCAAGGCACCATCCTCTCAAAGGCATGTCCTGTCCCAATTCTGCAGTTGAACAGTGGGGAGCTGTTCAAGTCTGACTCAGTGCGGCGGGAGTTCTTAGAAGTGTGAAGATGAGAGCTGTGCATAGTGCTTTGCCTATGTCACATCAAACCAGATGTGAGCTGAAACATGTCACTCAAACTGGTCCATAAAGGGATGAAAATTAAACTGCTGACAAAATGCACACATCAAATTATATGAAGCTACTTATCATGCTCAAGTTCACGTCTACCTTTAGGGGATTTTAACGAGACTCTTATTTCCCAACTCTTTGCTCTAACACCAATTCATTAGCCAGGATTAACACTACATTTAATACAGGGTTCCCTTTGAGGACATCTCTTTTTTTAATTTTATTTTAATTCCTCTTTTTAGTGCCCATGCCTTGAGATAATACCATCAGGATCCCCGAGCTGCCTGCCAGTTGAGTTTACACAGGATTTTAGTTTAGATTTCCTTCTGTTGCACAAACTACAAACTTTTCCCCCTGTCCTTTCCTTCTCTGCTCTAGAACTCCTGGAGACAACAGTGATTTCTCTTCCAAGATACCTGTGTTGTATAAAAGAAGAAAGGAGGAAGAACCAGGTGCTGCTAGCTCATACCTATAATCCTACTCTGGAGGCTGAGATCTGAGGATCTCAGTTTGAAGCCAGCTTAAGCAGAAAAGTTCATGTGAGACCCTTATTTCCAATTAATCACCAAAAAGCTAGAAGTGCAGTTGTGGCTCAAATGATAAAGTGTTTTAAGCAAAAAAGCTAAAGCTCTCTTTCATTCCAGCATTGGAATGAGAGAGCTTGGAATGAGAGAGAGACAGAGACAGAGAGACAGAGACAGAAACAGAGGAAGAAGGACAAGGAGGAGAAGGAGGGAGAGAAAGAGGAGAGGGTAGAGGAGAAGCAGGAGTAGAATGAGGAAGGAGTAAGAAGAATCCTGAGACAGGTGCAGATTTGGAGGAAATATGAAAAAACAGAGAAGGGTTAGTTAGGGAAAGACGCCAGTCTCAGGCCCTAGGCCTGCTCTGTGTTTAATGTCTCAGACAAGCTGAAAACAAGCCTATGCAAAGTTATCACACTCACCAAATCCTTGACAGCCACGATTCTTCACAAAGCCTTTGAACAATTGCCTGGCTGCCAGTGTCTGACTGAAATAATAGCTGTACCTACAGGATCATTTGGAAGACAGATGATGGAAGCAGCCCCATTCATCTGCCAGCAGCCATTTCATAACTCTCCCTGTCCTGCAGGACCAACTGAGAAGGCAAATGCAGCCTTGCTAATCATTCAGGCCCATTAGATCAGTGTTTTTTTAAAGACAGTGTCCCTCCCTCCCACCCTGGGGCTGCTCCTCCATCCCAGCCCCGCCCACTGGGCACCTCTGCTCTCAGTGAATTAGGGAATATCTCTGGCACCATTAGAAGTTCCTCTCCAAAGCCTAGCAGCTTTGAGCCTAAAGACCTAAAATGTTTAAGAATGAGATTTTTTTCCACTTTTCTACTCTCTCCTCTATCCCTCCTTATAATTCCAAAAAAGGAGCCATTCAACTTTTCTCCGGTTCCAGCCCATTAGTAGTTCATGTTTCAAAAATCGAATAACTTTTGCTATATTGTACTGAGTTACCATTTCTACATAAAGTGCCAGACACTTTTATCATTTTTATCATTTTTATTGCATGCATAAAGACAAACCTTACTTTGGATACAATATGTATGCATTTGAAGAACATTTAATGGTTCCACATCATTTTAGTACAGATGAGATCCTTGATTGTCATTCAGTAGCAGATTCTGAGAATTCATTGTGTAGGTACGAATAGAATTGAGAATCAGGAAAACAAATGGTTCTACAGGGGAGGACTCACTTCATGCATTTAACAAGAGCCATACAGTCATACAGTTTCCTTTTGCCCTGGTGTAAATCATATGACTGGAGCTGGGCACAAATGGCTCACATCTGTACTCATAGCTAATTGAGAAGCTGAGATTGGGAGGATCACCACAGGAGACCAGACTAGTCAGTAAAATGTGTGAGAAGCTCCTCTCAACCAAGAGCTGGGCCCAGTGGTACACATCTTCAATCCTAATTAGAAGGCAAAGCCTAACATAGGTGGATCACACCTAAGCATATGCCCAGGCAGGGATTCAATACAATATTAATAGAAGCCACACACAGGTGGCTCACATCTGCAATCCTAGATACTCAGGAGGCTGAGATCTGAGGATTTCAGTTTGAAGCCAGCTGAGGCAGAAAAGCCTTATCTCCAATTAACCACCAAAAACCAGAAGTGCAGGTGTGGCTCAAGAGGTAGAGTGTCAGCTTTGAGCAAAAAAACTAAATGGTGTTTAGGCCCTGAGTTTAGGCCCAGTATAAGCACAAAACACATGAATTAGGAGTTAGAAAAAAAAAGTTACTAGCAAAAAATGCAAGGCTGGAGGCATGGCTTGGTGTTAATATTGCCTACCTAGCAAGTATGAGGTCCTGACTTCAAATTCCAGTACCACATATACATATATACATATACATGTGTGTATAGATAGGGATGAAATAGATATAGCTGGTTTTGCTATAATTATTAGAAAAGGAAAGAACTGGGGAGCTGCTAAGAGTTAGGGAAGCAAAACCTTCTGAGATCAAGTTGAAAAGCTAGAATACTTGGTAACACATCAGCAAGTGGGGAGAAGCTAAGATCATCCCATTTGGTCAGGAAAACTGGAAGCAAATGTTATTAGTGTCTGTCAAGAACTATCCCAGGGGGAAGGAAAGTGGGAGCAAAATGAAAGAGGGGGTAACAATGTTCAACAAGAAATGTACTCATACCTTATATATGTAACCATAACTTCTCTGTACATCACCTGGACAATAAAATTAAATTTACAAAAAGAACTTTCCCAGACAGGTATGAGTGTGTATGTTATGTTGTGTTGCCCAGGGCAACTGTTCTACCACAGACCCATACCCACAACCTTGAAGATCTGCTTTTGATGTACTGATAAACATTTCTGAGCTGAGAGACTAGAGACTATAAATTCTCCAAGGTAACTGTTCCACCTCTAATACCTCTTGAGAGTCAATAGTTAGCATTGCTCACATAGGGATAGTACCAATTTCACAACCCACCAATTATAGTGAAACTTCAGCAGATGAACACTGGAGGGATTGGTGAGAAACAAAGCTGCAATGTAAGTGGAAGCTTATGAGCAAAAATTTCACATGCCAGAGTGAGAAGGGAGAGGTGCCTGAGCATTACTATAAGAACTCAGGCTGCCCCAAGAAAGGAAACACCCTGCTAGACCCAGCAGGCAGTTTGCTCATAAGGCTTGTACAGTAACTAGTAGCTCATGCCACCTGCCCCTTGTGGCATGACCCTTTCCCACCACTCTCTTTTCTTACACTGCCTTTCCCACCCTGCAAACATACACAATGGAAAAAGTCCACCTGGTGTCACCAACTTTGGCCTTGTTGCTGTCTGAACCTTCCTCAGACTCAAATTGTGTACTGTGCAGCCCATCACACTAAGCACTCCAGACCTTGCCCAAACTGCCAAGGGGCGTAATCCCACCAATGAATATATATCTATAGTGGCAAAAATCTAAGAGTGACACCAATGACCTTCTTCCTGCTGTGTAATCCCTCTATCTTGAATCCCTCTATCATGATGATGCTGTGACATAGCAGATGTGAAGATGTGAAACAATCTTACAAAACTACAAAAAAAACAAAGCCAGGTGCCAGTGGCTCATGTCATAATCCCATCCCAGCTACTCAGGAGATTGAAATCTGAGGATTTCAGTCTGAAGCCAGCCTATGCAGGAAAGCCCTAGATACTCTTATCTCCAATTAACCACCAAAACAAGCAGGAAGTAGAGCTGTAGCTCCAGTGGTAGAGCACCAATCTTAAACCAAAAAAAAAGCTCAGGAACAGGGACCAGGCCTTGAGTTCAAGCCCCAGGACTGTCACCAAAAACAAACAAAAATATTAGAAGTAGAAAGCTCTCTTCAGCAGCTAGCAGAAGGCAAGTCAGAGAGAATAAAGAAGAGGACTAGCACTGATGCTGCTTTGAAGATGGAGAGGGCCATATGAAAAGAAATGTGGGGAGGCTGGAGGAAGATGGTAGAGGAGAAGCTGGAGGCTAAACAAGCTCTCACATATAAAGAAGTTTTAGTGTTCCAGTGAACAGTCCTAGGTTAGGGAATCACACCAAGTGTGCTATCACAGTACAGAGAGTTTGGCCAGAGAGGAAAAATCCAGGCAGCTTGGTGAAGGAGACAGATCTGAGCACTTGCTAAAGTCCATGGGCCACCATATCAACAAAGAAAGTCCAAGACAAAGGCACCAGACGCAGTGTGCAAGTGGATTCTACTCACCTCCAGCAAGAACTGACAAGGAGCAGAAATGTCATCTGCTGATCACAGATGGCCCAGAAACCAAGAGGCTTGCGGGAGTACCCTCAAGACATCCTCACCCCTTCTCATGGAGCAGAAGGTAGCCCTCCTCCACTACTGGAGAATAACTCTGGGCGCTGGTGTCTCATGACTGTAATCCTAGCTACTCAGGAGGCTGAGATCTGAGGATCACAGTTCAAAGCCAGCCCAGGCAGGAAAGTCTATGAAACTTATCTCCAATAAACCACCAGAAAATTGGAAGTGGCACAGTTGTTGAAGTGGTAGAATGCTAGCCCTGAGCTGAAGAGCTGAGGGACAGCACTCAGGCCCAGAGTTCAAGCCCCGTGAACGACAAAAAAAAAAAAAAAAGAACTCCATCTTTGATACTGACAAAGGCCCAGCCCAGCAGCTAGCTCCAACTCAGGCCTTGGAAGAAAACAACAGGAGCCATTCACCAGAACAGCTCCACCCAGGAGACAGTCCTCCCACCCAGGCAGAGGAGGCTCCGCCCCCAGAAGTGACATTCTAAACTGAGTAACCAGAGCCAGAGGCTGCCCCTCCCCACTACAGCCTAGGCAGCACTCCAAGCAGTTGGAGGGGTAAAAGGCAAACAATTGAAAGTAAACATAAATCTGGAGAATGGCTCCAGGCTGGGTTCTGTGAGTGTCTCAAGAGCTAGCCCCTTAGGGAAAAGCTAGTATTTGCTGACAGGTCTCAACTCTACCCTCATCATAGCATCTCCAAACTAGAGGAAACAGTCATCTCCCTCTTTTGTGATACTCAAAGCAAATGACCCTCCCACTGAACTAGCCTGGGAGGGGAATCACAAAGTCCTGGGTAAAGCAGAGCATTTTTCTGCCTGCTCAAACAAACTGACTTAAGAAACAATCAAGCCACAGGAAAACCAAACACTACAAGCAAACCAGAGACTCCACCAAGAGAGGTGTTATGGACAAAGGGGAGATCCAAGACCTCCCTCCCAAAAAAAGGATCAAATAACTCTTTCTACCTAATTTTTCATTTTTTAAAAAATTATTTTCTATTTTTTTCTCTCATGATTTTTATTTTAAGTGTGTGTATGTGTGTGTGTTTGTTTTTTGCATGATTTAATTACTGTTCTGCTCATCCCCATCACCAATTATTAAATCTTATCCTTCATTGTGTACATACTTAATTCAGAAATTGATTATTCAATTCATAACCTCTTAGGCTTAACTTCTTTAATAGCAGTATTATTTCTTAATACCTATATAATTTTTAAGTATTCCATTTTTTAATTTTAAATTTTTTAATTTTTCCTTTTTAATCTCTCTCCTCTCATCCTATCCTTTTCTTCTATCAGTATTATTTCTTTATACTTACATAATCTTTAAGTGCTTCATTTTTTAAATTCAAAATTTTGTTTTTCATTTTTTTCTTGTTTCTTTATCTCTCTCCTTTCATTCTGTTCTATTCATTTCCTCTTTGAGATTAGGACTTGGTTAATTCAGTCTTTCCTCTTGCCTCTCCACATCCCTCTAATCCTCTTTTTTCCCACATTTCTCCCTAAACATATCAATTTCTGGTCTGCTGAATCCTTCTTGGATGTTCTTAGCCCATCAATCCAGAGTTGTTTGATGTTGAATAGATTGTATCTGTTGAAGTAGACTGTATCTGCAGTTGACTGTGCAACTACCAGACTCTGGTTGATGCTTGCCTTAAAATAGTGTTCTAGCATGAAACATGTTACTTTCATACCAAATGTGCAGAACAAGCGAGAGAAACACAAGAAAAATGGTAAATCTAGATATCTCAACTCCCACTCATGATAATGACAGAATAGTTAGTGAATAATCCAGAGGAGAGTTCCCAAAAAGCTCTACAAACACCACTGGTAAACATGGCGAATGAAAAGATTGAAAGGCTGCAAAGGACTCAGTGTGAGGGTGATAGGGAGTGTGACGATTAATACAGGATTAATAGATTAATACAGGAATTTGCGAGCATGATGAGGCTAACCACAAGTAATACAGGAATCTCGTGAGCATGAGGAAGCTAATCAAAGTGTAATACAGGAATTGTGTAGTGTGAGGAAGCTAATCAAAGAATGATACATGAATTGTGTGAGCAGGATGAGAATAGACAAAGATCAATAGAAGCATTCATGGAACCCATAAACAGACAGCTGAAGGAATCCAGAGAGACCAAAAGGGAATGCTGAATGGGAGTCTAATGAAACCATAACCAATCAACTAAGTGATTTGAGAGTAAACACTGAACACCAAATTAAGAAAATAAAGAAGTCCATACAAGATCTAAAACAAAGCTCTAATTTGAAGCCATCAAAGCCAACCAATTAGAAGGAAAGGAAATAAAAAACAAACAAAGACAGTAGGTTAGACCATGCAGAAGATTGAATCTCAGGGATTGAAGACAGCCTAGACATTATACAGAAAAAACATGCAACTATCAAAGACAAATCCAAGAAATCTGATAGATCTACTCAACATTTAGAAGACACCATCGGAAGGCCGAATTTGAGGATAAGTGTAAAGAAGCATCTAGAAACAGAAGTCAATGGTCTAGGAAATTTATTTAACAGGATCCTAGCAGAGAACTTTCCAAACATGCAAAAAGATAGGTCTATTCAGATACAAGAAGCGTTTAGAACTCCAAATAGACCAGATCAGAACAGGACATCCCACCATCACATTATAATCTACACAGGATCAATTCAGACCAAGGAAAGGATCCTTAAAACTGTCAAGGAGAAAAGATCAATCCCCTATAAAGAGAAACCAATAAGAATAACTTCAGATTTCTCAGCAGAGACAATTAAAGCAAGAAGAGCCTGGAATGATGTATGCCACGCCCTAAAGACAAACAACTATCAACCAAGAATATGGTGCCCAGCTAAACTCTCCATAACAGAAGGCCAAATAAAAACTTTCCATACCCAAGAAAAACTGAAACATATCTCCACCAAACCAGCCCTACAAAAGATACTTAAAGATGTCCTACATAGAAAACCAACATGTTCACAATAAGGACCAAGAAACCACACCCAAACTGAGAATCCAAGAACCATAGGAAGAACCCAGTCATCACAGCCCCCAAGGAGATGGATAACATGGCAGGAATACCATTCAGTCCTAACTCTCAATATTAATGGACTTAACTCTCCAATTAAGCGACATAGACTGTGTAGTTGGATTAAAAAGCAAGATCCTTCTATCTGCTGCCTTCATGAGTCACACCTTGCTCATAAAAACACACATGTTCTGAATAAGAAAGGCTGGAATAAAATCTATCAAGCAAACAGCCCCCATAAACAGGTGGGAGTTGCAATCCTAATATCAGCTAAAATAGACTTCAAATTAAAATTAGTGAGAAGAGATAAAGAAGGTTGCTACATAATAATTAAGGGATCTCTTTTTCAGGAAGATAATAAAATTCTAAATATCTATTCACCAAACAATGGAGTACCCACATTTATCCAAGAAATACTATTTTCTCTCAAATCTCACATAGATCCAAAGACATTAATTGTTGGGGACGTTAAGACACCACTATTCCCAGAGATCAATGCAGAGAAAACTCAAGAGAGATACCATAGATCTAAAATACTGCATAGATCAACTAGATTTAACAGACATCTACCAAATATTTCACCCAGCAGCATCAGAATATATGTTTTTATCAGCAGCACATAGAACATTTTCAAAAATTGACATTTTAGGTCAGAAAGCAAACTTGTCCAAATTCAGAAACATTGAAGTTATGTCATGCATTCTGTCAGACAATAAGGGTATAAAATTAGAACACCAAAAGCCATCAAAAAAGTCTTGTAACACATGGAGGCTGAACAGCACAATGTTGAATCACCAGTGAGTCATGGAAGAGAATAAAAAGGAAATTCAAATGTTCATGATACTCAACAAAAATGAACACATAAATTACCAGTTCCTCTGGGACACAGCAAAGGCAGTACTCAGAGGCAAGTTCATAGCTCTAAGTCCTACATCAACAACTTGGAGAGATTTGAAACCAACAATTTAATGATACATATAAACCTCCTTGAAAAAGATCAGCAAGCTAAATCCCAATCCAGTAGATGGAAAAAAAATAATTAAAATTAAATCAGAATTAAATGAATTAGAAACCAGAAAACCATAGAAAGAATCAACAAAACAAAAAGTTGGTTCTTTGAAAAAAAATAACAAAATTGACAGACCCTTAACAAATCTTATCACACAAAAAAGAGAAATACCCAAATAAATAAACTCAGAGATGAGAATGGAAACATCACCACAGAAACAACCAGATTCAGAATATTATAAGAGAATACTTCTCAAACCTTTATGTTAATAAGTTTGAGAATCTGGAAGAAATGGATGATTTCCTAGCAAATATCAACATGTTGAAACTAAACTAGGATGAGTTAAACCAACTTAACAAACCCATATCAAGCATCGAAATAGAAAGAGCAATAAGTGACTTCCCATCTAAGAAAAACCCAGGACTGGATGGATTTACATCTGAATTCTACAAGGCCTTCAAAGCAGAAATCACACCAATACTCCTCCAACTCTTCAATGAAACTAAAAGAGAAAGTTCACTACCGAATTCTTTCTATGAAGCCATCGAAATCCTCATCCCAAAACCAGGCAGTGTCTCATCAAAGAAAGAGAACTATAGACCCATTTCTTTGATGAACATCGATGCAAAACTTCTCAACAAAATTGTAGCCAATCAACTTCAACAATTAAGCCAAAAAAAATCACATACTACTATCAAACAAGATTCATTTCAGGGATGCAAAGCTGGTTCAATATACACAAATCAATTAATATAATTCATCACACCAACAAGAGCAAGGATAAGAACCACATGGTTATCTCAATAGATGCAGAAAAAGCATTTGACAAGATCCAACACCCCTTTATGATGAAGGTTCTGGAAAAATTAGGAATCCAGGGAATATTCCTCAATACAATAAAGACTGTATATGACAAACCTACAGCCAGCATGATACTTACTGGTGAAAAACTAAAGCCATTTTCTCTAAGCTCAGGAATGAGACAAGGTTGTCTACTTCTTCTCTTCAATTTAGTATTAAAATGCCTAGCAACAGCAATGAGACAAGATGCAAACATAAAGGGGATCCAAATAAGGAAAGAAAAAGTAAAATTCTCCCCCTTTGCAGATGATATGATCTTGTATTTAAAGAATCCCATGGAATCCACTCCCAAGTTACTCAAGCTGATTTGAAATTTTGGAAACATAGCAGGGTATAAAATTAACCCTCCAAAACCAATGGCTTTTCTGTATGCCAGTAATGAGAAGAGTGCAGCTGAAATCAGAAAAGTAACTCCCTTTGTATTAGCCCCACACAAAAAAATACCTAGGAATTAACTTAACTAAAGCAGTGAAGGACCTCTATAATGAAAACTTTAAAAACCTGAAAAAGGAAATCAAAACAGAACATAGAAAGTGGAAGAACCTCCTATGCTCCTGGATCAGAAGGATCAACATCTTGAAAATGGCAATACTTCCCAAGGCTATCTACAAATTCAATGCGATACCTATCAATATTCCAACCTCATTCTTCAAGGAAATAGAAGAGGCAATCCAAAAATTCATATGGAACAATAAAAGACCCTGAATAGCAAAAACAATCCTTAACAGAAAGAAGAATGCTGGAAAAATATCAATACCAAATTTCAAGATCTACCACAAAGCCATAATAATCCAAATAGCTTGGTACTGACACAAGAACAGACCTGAGGACCAATGGAATAGAATTGCAAACCCAGAAATGAACCCACAGACCTATAGCCGCCTAATCTTTGATAAAATAGAATGGAAGAAAGCCAGCCTCTTCAGTACATGGTGCTGGCAAAATTGGTTAAAAACCTGTAGAAAACTAGTTAGATCTTTATATATCACCCTGCACCAGAGTCAATTCCAAATGGATCAAAGACCTCGAAGAAAAAGCAGACACCCTGAAAACATTATAGAAAGGAATAGGAGAAACCCTATGTCTCCTAGGCAGAGGCTGAAATTTTCTCAATAGAGACCCAGAAACACAACAAATCAAAGAAAGGTTGGACAAATGGGATTTCATGAAGCTACAGACCTTCTTCATGTCAAAGGACATATAGCAAGATCAATAGAAAGCCCATGGTTTGGGAGAAGATCTTCACTAGCCATACAACAGATAAGGGTCTCATATCTAAAATACACTTAGAACTCAAAAAATTAAATACTCCAACAATAAATCCTCAAAGAAACAACTGCCTGATAAATAAGTGGGCTAAAGACTTAAAGAGAAACTTCTCTGAAGAGGAAATAAGAATGGCCAATAGACACATGAAAAAATGCTCAACCTCCCTAGCCATAAAAGAAATGCAAATCAAAACAACATTGAGATCCCACCTCACCCCAGTTAGAATGGCTAGAATCAAGAACTCTAATAATAACAGATGCTGAAGGGGATGTGGCCAGAAGGGAACCCTACTGCATTGGTGGTGGAGTGTAAACTTGTTCAACCACTTTGGAAAGCAGAATGGAGTTTCCTCAAAAGACTCCACATAGAGCTCCCCTATGATCCAGAAATCCCACTTTTGGGCATTTACCCAAATGATTACAAACAAGACCATACTAAAGCTACCTGCACAACTACGTTTATTGCAGCATTATTTACCATAGCTTAGATATGGAACCAACCCAGATGCCCCTCAGTAGAAGAATGAATCAAGAAAATGTGGTATGTATAGACAATGCAATTCTATGCCTCCATCAGAAAGAATGACATTGCCCCATTTGTTAACAAATGGAAAGACTTGGAAAAAATTATATTAAGTGAAGTAAGCCAGGCCCAAAGAAACATGGGTCCTATGGTTTCCCTTATTTGCAATAACTAGTATATGTCTGGGACAAGCAGAAAAGGTCAAAAGCTATGTACATATGACCAGATAAGATGATGTTAAGCAAAATGAACTAAGATAGGTTCATAAGTGTTTTTTTTTTCTTTCTTGCTATTGTTTCTAACGTATTTATAAGATACCATGTGATTTTTTTGTTGCTTTGTATGTTCCTCCCCCATGGTATAACCCCTGTTTTCACTGTATTTGATGCTGGTACCCTGCATCTTGTATATACACTTCTCTAATTCAGGGAGGGGAAGGGAAAAAACAAATGCTTAAATAGGGATGCAGATTGACCCATTGTAACAATGAGATGTACAAGACATTATTTTGAAAAATGAACTTTACAATTTAGGTGGAGGGAGGTTGGAGGTGGAAGAGGGGAGAGGGGAGTGTAGTTTTAGAGGTGGGAGGGAAGGGTGGCTAGGGGAAAAACAAAGGAGGAGGTAACAATGCTTGATAAGAAATGTACTCATGACCTTGCTCATGTAACTGTAAAACTCTCTGTACAGTACACTCCTCCCAGAGTGTCCAGGTAAGAGTCTGGGCTGGGATCAGGACTTTGCTTTTGAGCTTCAGACACTGTGATCATGGAAATCAGCCAAGTCTACAGAACTGTGAGACACTACATGGGTGCTATTTCAAGATGTCAAATTTATGCAAATGCGTTATGCACAAATTGAAGGCAACGTTCTTTTATCCCCTTTCCAGCACATCCCTATTGTGTTGTTCAATTCCTGACACATTAGCACTTCAAGAGCTAAACCTGAAGGTTCATGGACTAAAGAGATGAAAGTCAAGTCACTGACTGGGGAATTGCTTCAAATGACCAACCTAAAGAAATCAAGTCTTAAATATAAGGACACTGTGTAGGGATGAGTATGGGAGAAAAGCTTCCAGCTTTAGTGATTGATTGGGTAAAGGAGAGGGGTGTTTCCATTGGGTGAATCTTAGAGAGCTCAAGAGAACAATGGTCCCATGTAACATGTATCAACTAAAACAAGTGGAAACAAACCCCACTCCATTCACTGAAACTCATTTTGGGCAGAAGGTGCTATATATTCAGTTGTAAACTCTAAATATGGAAGGCTGTAGAGCCTCAGAGAGGATGGAGAGAGATGATTGATTGGCAAACAGTTGCTCCTCTCCCCCCTACCCCCAGCTCTCTATTGCTGCACTCAGAGAAGCAGGAATTAAAGAAAAATACCTGTAGAGATGCTCACTAAAACATTGTAATTTCTACAGGAAATTGATTAGATTCAAATATCGTTTCCCTCTAACTGGTGGCACAAGTGACCCTTAATACTTCCAGTGATAAAATATGGAACTCAGTCTAGATAGCAACAAGGGATTCCAGATTAAATTTCTTGTAATTCTAAAGCTGACACAATGAAATGTGAATCCAGTACTTATTTAACTTTCCTTTGCCATCCAAAAATTAGAAGTAAAGGCTCTTTGTCAGGAATCCTCTCATGGTCTTACAAGAGAAAGAAAATCAGCCAAGCAAAACATATCATTGGTATTTCAAGAGTTGTACCCCCTAACAATCTACTTACAGCACAAACAAAATGAAACAACAAACATGGAAAATGCATCAATCAATCTTTAGCCTGCCCTGACAGGAGCAATGGTTCCTTCTATTCTCACCAGCAGCACAGAGTGCTGCCTGCCCAATGGCCAGTGTAGCAACCACCATCTGTGCTTTCTCCTGCATATGACCTTAGAACCAAGAGAAGTCAGCACTTTGGGGACTTCCTTTTCTATGTATCAAAGCAGAGGCTGATAAAACAAACGGGTTTGTCTTGCACCATCTGCACAATTAGTGACAGAACTATGACTCATGCTTCTCAGTTACCCTTCTTCTGTGGACAGAGTAAGGTGTAGGTAGGATCAGGGACCCCTCACTAATGGAATCCATCATGAGTTGATATGTGTCCCTTTCAAAAAAAAATGGAACTGGAACTAGAACTCAGGACCTAGCACTTGCTAGGCATTTAAGCTACACTTCTAGCCTCTCAAGCAAAAATCTTACACTATTTTTTCAGATAGAGTTTTGCTTTTTTTCCCCAGGGCTGGCTTCAGTTATTATCCTCATACCTACACTACCAGAATAGTTAGGAGTATAGCTGTGCAGTGGCTCCAAATGAAATTTAAATGTTGCAATCCTAACCCTAGTAACTTACAATGAGTGTGCCTTATTTGGAATAAGGTCTTCACAAAGACAGTTAAGTTAAATGGGGTCATTAATATGGGTGGTCCTCTGATATGACTGCTGTCCTTATAAGAAGGGAAAAGGTGAACACAGAGACAAATGCTAAGGTAGTGTCAGACACAGAGAGAAGAGGGTCATGGACAAGCCAAGGAGAGAGGCCTGTAAGAGGTTCTCCCTCATACCCTTCAGAAGGGATCAGCCCTGCCACCCGATATCTCCCCTCAGACATTCAGCCTGAGAGACTGTAAGACAATACCTTTATGTCATTTAAGCCATCTGGTCTACAGTAATTTTGTTATGGTAACCACATCAAACTAATATAACACAAAAATGTCTACTACTCTTTCTTTACTGCAAGGAAATCCTGTTGAAAGAAGTATAGAAAAAAGGGCATGAGAACTTTGTGAGCTATCAGTACCCACCTCTAATGAGCATTTTTTTTTTTTGCCAGACATAAGGCTTTAACTCAAGGCCTGGGCACTGTCCCTGCACTTCTTTTGCTCAAGACTAGCACTTTACCACTTGAACTATAGAGCCACTTCCAGCTTTTTCTGTTTATGTGGTACTAAGGAATTGAAGCTAGGACTTCATGCATCCTAGGCAAGCACTCTACCATTGAGCCACATTCCCAGCCCTCTAGAGAGCATTTTAAGAGGAAAAAAAGAGTGACTTCCTGGTAATACAATCCTCCCAACATTTTGAGGTCTTTCTAAATATTACTTTGTGTACATCTCTATCCATAGATGCCTCTCCCCCATGGAACTGGGAATAGATTCATCCTCCATGATTTTACTGTCATTCAATCAGGACTTCTTGGCATCTATTTTAAAATTCCCCAAATACCAGACCACCCTAGCAAATAAAGGAATTCCTGAGTTTCAGAATTAAGCTTATCCATAATAATCTTCTGACCTCCATTTTCAAAGTAGTCTGAAATAGGTCAGTAGGTTAGTAGATGAGATTAATCTGACTAAGTTATAATATATGTAAGTATAGATTACCCTGGTGAAACCACTCTGTACAATTAACATGCTGAAAAATGAATCACAGGAAACTAAAACAGGCTATCTTGTGGGGCAGATATTAAAAGGGAGGACCAAAAGAGAGGGTAAATGGAGGTGAATATGGTCAAAGTATTTTATAGAAATGTATGAAAAAAACAAACTAATGAAACTTAATGAAACTTTAAGAAGTGGGGATGAGGTTAAGGATGGAGGAGGTGAGTTTAGTAAGGATACATTGTATGGACTGATAGATGGAAATGACACTGAAACTCCTTGTACAAATAATATATGCTAAAATTATCTTTAAGAAAACTATGTAGGATTCCTAGTTTTTCCAGAGCTTTCATCATAAAGGGGTGTTGGATCTTGTCAAATGCTCTTTCTGCATCTATTGAGATAATCATGTGGTTTTTATCCTTGTTCTTGTTGATGTGATGAATTATATTAGTTGATTTGCATATATTGAACCAGCTTTTCATCCTTGAAATGTTTGATTATGGTGTATGATTGTTTTGATGAGTTGTTGAAGTCTATTGGCTAGATTTTTTTTGAAATGAGAGATAATATTTTACTCTTTGGAAATATGTAGCTTAGACCACTTAATTTAGAAATGGGGCTTTTCCACTAGCCTGAGAGATTTTCATTTTTAAATCACTTTATCTTTTGCCAAATTGTATTATACAATCTTATCTCTTTTTTATTGTGAAAATATTGTACAGAGGGGTTACATTATATGGGCAAGATAATGAGTACATTTATTATCAAGTATTGTTGCCTCCTCCTTTGTTTCCCCTTCCCATTCCTTCCCATCCTCTCCTGCCCCCCAACCCAATCCTCCCCCCCACCACCAAAGTTGTAAAGTTCGTTTTCTACATATCGACTTGTACATCTCATTGTTGCAATGGGTCCACCTGTATCCCTATTTAAACGATTTGTTTTTTCCCTTCCCCTCCACAAATTATACCAACATCAAATACAGTGAAAGCAGGGGTTATAGCATGGGGGAGGGACATACAAAGCAACAAAAAATAATCTTATAAATATGTTAGAAACAATTTCATGAAAGAAAAAAAACATTTGAATACATATCTTAGGGTTCATTTCCCTAACATCAACTTATCTGACCTTTTCTTTTTTTTTATTTAGAGAATACTTTATTAGTTTCTGTAATCAAACCCATGTAGATAAGACCTTACATATTTAATACAGTGCGTTTACCCCTGTACAAATGGAAAAAATTAAGTTTAACATTTCTAGACAAATATGGCTATTAATTTCTGTACAATGCCAACTCAACACGGTAAACTGGGATACTTTTTCCAAAGTTGACAGCACAGTTAAAGTTTCCAAAAATTCAAATTATATATATATATATTTATATTTATATAAAAAGACCAATAATAGCAGTATGTTATACATCAATAGCAGCAACAGCTTTTCCAGGTTCTGCAGTCATCTGAACAAAATTAGGCATCCAGCACATCCATTAATAAAAAGAAAAAAAAAGATAAAAAACAAAACCCCAGAAAAATGCGAAGTTCTGTTACTGTTGTGGTACCTGGCACCATTTTTTTCTGCTTGACTCAGACATATACTAGTTATTGCAAATAAAGGAAACCATGGGACCTATGTTTCTTTGGGCTTGGCTTACTTCACTTAATATAATTTTTTCCAAGTCTTTCCATTTCTTAACAAATGGGGCAATATCATTCTTTCTGATGGAGGCATAGAATTCCATTGTGCATATATAAAACACATTTTCTTGATCCATTCATCTTCTGAGACACATGAAGAAATGCTCAACCTCCCTAGCCATAAAAGAAATGCAAATCAAAACAACCCTGAGATTCCACCTCATCCCAGTTAGAATGGCGATAATCAAGAACTCTAATAACAACAGATGCTGGAGGGGATGTGGACAGAAAGGAACCTTACTGCATTGTTGGTGAGAGTGTAAACTTGTTCAACCACTTTGGAAAGTAGTATGGAGTTTCCTCAAAAGACTCCACATAGAGCTCCCCTATGATCCAGCAATCCCACTTTTGGGCATTTACCCAAATGTTCACAAACAAGACCATACTAAAACTACCAGCACAACTATGTTTATTGCAGCATTATTTACCATAGCTAAGATATGGAACAAACCCAGATTGGCTAGAATTTTGTTGAGAAGTTTTGCATTAATGTTCATCAATGAAATGGGTCTATAGTTCTCTTTTTTTTTTATAAAAAATACTTAAAAAAAGAAAACTGTATAGGTCAAAGTTCAGAAGCAGAGAACTGATTATAGATCTCTATGCTTGCAGCCTTTCTACCCCAACATTAAAAGCATCGTATACAGGACATCACCAGGCTACGGCAGCCCTTTCAAAACTCTCCATCTAAATGCAACATTACACCTTCCTCCAGCTCTTCAGACTCAGATTACTGCTCCTTCTTCTTCCATTTTTTTTGTGGGGGGGCTCTGACCATGGTCACTTCTTTGTTGTTGTCATCTATTTCCTCTGGACAAATGGGCCTGGTGGAATAGTAAGATCTACTTCTACAATACTGGAACAGGAAACCTGGAATCTAAACAAAAGATGGAATTAGGGTTCGTAAATTCTAACTCTTAAAGGGAGAGTCAAATGGGACCCAATGTAAGCCTGACACCAGATGCAAAATCACCTACTGTGAATTACTGGCAGCACTTTTAAGGGCTGAGATCAATTCAGGAAATTAAGAAATAAGGGTGATGACAGATTTTATGTTTTCTTAGATAGCATTTTGAATTATAGCCTTAGCTACTTAGAAACTGGTTCAGTATAAATGTGTCAATTCTGTGTCTTCATACAATTTGGCAAAGAGATATTGTATGGTATGCTAGCTGATGCAGGAGGCTGTCACAATGGGACAGTTACTATTTCATCAGAAGCTTCAAGACTTTGGAGCACTTGCAGAACCAGGTAGATCATTTGCACAGGACCAGGAAAGGAGATATCTGAGCCCATTACATCTCCAACATCCAAAGGATTGAAGAAACTAGAAGTATGGGCTGAGAGGGAGGCTTTAATTTGGAGATATGAGACTCTCACCTTCCATGATGGAGGCAGAATGGAGGGGGAATGGAGAAGCTTGGGTATCTCTTCAAGCCTAGTGATATGTGCTTCAAGGAGGCCTGCAAAAGACTGCAGGGAACCCCTAAACAAAAATTCTAACTCACAGACAGGAAATACAAAAGATTAGTTGATGCCATGTGGAGGAAATGCAGTGGTCCTTATTTGGGGAGTGATTTGAAGTCTCTCTATGGAAAGATTTAAAATGAAGATATTTTCTGTAAGGAAAACAGAGAAGGGGCAGGGGAGGGACAGAAAGAGGGGAAGGGAGGGAAGAGGAGAGAAAAAGAGGGGAGAGGAAGAGAGATGGGAGAAGAGGGGAAAAGAGAGGAGAGGAAAGGGAGAGGGAGGGGGGAAGAGAAGGGAAGGAGAGTGGAGAGAAGAGGAGCTTCTCAAAAGCACTTTGTCCATGAAGCCTCAGGAAGGAATTGAGGAGAAAGAAGAACAGAGAAGAGAGGAGTGTGTGGAGGAAGATCTCAGAGAATACAGCTGGAGTGCAAGTGCACAGAAGCAGATTTGAGGGTGATAGTCTCCAGTAATGGGGATCTCCAAAGAACAACAGAGCATCCAAGAGGAGCAGAGTCATCTGCCAAAGAATCTCCAAGCTCTCAATGGAGAATCCCACCAGTTGTTTGTGTTTTTTTCCTTTTAATAATAATGTGATTTGACCTCAGGTCCTTGCTTCTAATAAGCAAACACTCTGCCACTTAAGTCACATCCCAAGCCCTTTTGTTGGCTTAATTATTTTTAGATAAGGTCTTGCATTTTTTTGTTGTGTTTTTGGCTTTTTTGGTTTAGTTTCAGTTGTTTGGGTTCTTGTTTGGCTTAGTTGTTTTGTTTTTGTGTTTGCCTGGACCAATCCCAAATTGTGATCCCCTCTACCTAAACCTTCCAAATAGCTGGGATTTCAGGTATGAATCTCTATGCCTGATCCCCTGCCAATCATTTAGTGAAGAAATAGTACAAATCTTAAATAACTTGAACAGAGATAAAAAGAGAAAACAATAAAAAATTATTCTGAACAAAACATAGTATATGCATGGTTGAAATACCATAGTGAAATTCCTTGGTATTGCACTTCTTGGTACAACTAATTCACACTAAAAAATGGAGAAAAGAATGACAGGAAAGTAACATAGGCTTAGGTAGTGGAGGAGGGGCAAACTAGAAGGAAAAGTTTAAAGAAGAGAGTACCATATATGTGATCAGCAGCATGGGGTCATTTGGTAATGATATGACAAGATGAGTGGAGGTTTTTTGTTTCTCGTCTTGTTTACTTTTCCATATCTCTTTATGTTTTGGATTTAACATCCACATATCAGGGAAACCATGTGCCCTTTTTCTCTTTGCTCTTGGCTTACCTCACTCAAAATGATTTTTTCCTAGTTCCATTCATTTCCCCGTGAATGCCATTATTTTGTCCTTTCTAATGGCTGCATAATATTCCATTGTATATAGCTACCACAATTTTTGGATCCATTCATCTGTAGTGGGGCATCTGGATTGTTTCCATATTTTGGCTATTATAAACAGTGCTGCAATGAACATGGAGGCACATGTGTTCTTGTATACTGGTTCCTGTGGCTCAGGATAGATGCCTAGGAGTATTATGGCTGGGTCATAGGGGAGGTCTATATTTAGCTTTCTGAGGTACCTCCAGAATGCTTTCTAAAGTGGTTGTATTAGTATACATTCCCACCAGCAATGCAGTAGCATTCCTCTTTTTCCCCATCCCCTCCAGCATTTGTCATTGGCTGAATTTAAGATGTGGGCCATTCTGACTGGGGTAAGTTGGTATCTCAGGGTTGATTTTATTTGCATTTCCTTTACAGCCAGGGATGGTGAGCATTTCCTCATCTGTTTCTTTGCCATTTTTATCTCTTCTCTGAGAAGTCTCTCTTTAGTTGCCTTGCCCATTTAGTAATTGGTTTGTTAGATTTGGGAGGGATTAGTTTCTTGAGTTCCCTGTATATACTGGATATTAGGCCCTTGTTTGATATATCGCTGATAAATATTTTTTCCCAATTAATTGGCTGTCTTTCTAGTTTGGTAGCTATGTCTTTATCTGTGCAGAAACTTTTTATTTTAAGGTAGTCCCATTTGTTGAGTCTCTCTCCAAATATATTCTTTTAATTAAGTTCGGATTTGGGCTCCTACATAGGTAGGACACTTTAGATACTGTAGGAATTTGTTGTAATAATGTGGTGGTCACAGCACTTTAACTTCTCTGAGCATAGCCTGGAAATCTATTTAAGATTTCACCTAAGGTGTGAAGAGAAACCATATTATACCAGAGGAAGTAGGAAATAAGGTGGGTTTGTTTTTGCAATTTAAGTCATATATTTAATAAAATGTATCTTTTTTATTAATTGTACAAAGGGACTTCATCATGATACATTACACATGCTTATATTATATATCAATCAGGCTAACCCGCTCTGTTGTTCTCTCTTTTCCCTGTCTTTTTTCCAATAGCTCTCAGCAGGATGCCTTGTGCTATCATCACAGGGAGAAGCAATGTATTTTGATATTTTTCATCCTCCAGCATTCTCTTTCCTTCTCCCTCTCCCCCTCACTCCACCAGAATAGTCCCACAATTGTAGTAATATTTTCATATCTACATAAGGACTATCTGTATTTTTAGGACTAGATTCAGCATATTATAGAAAACATGTAGCTTTTTGTCTAATAAGGTTGTTTTCTGTGCTATCCTAAGAGTGATTCTTCTTCAAACTGCTAGTAGGAAAAAATATGTATCAAGAAAAATAATGCTTGCATTGGTTTTGTAAATCTGCCCACATAGGAAAATCATTTCCCTAGGAACCATACTTTCCGTGGTTTATTGAAAAAAGTATTGTCCTCTGCCTTCTTTCAAGACTTGTCTTTTATCTTTATTTTTATTTATTTTTTATTGTGAAAATACTGTACAGAGGGGTTACAATTACATGGGCAAGATAATGAGTACATTTCTTATCAAGCATTGTAGCCTCCTCCTTTGTTTCCCCTTCCCGTCCCTTCCCATCCTCCCCCCAAGACTTGTCTTTTGTCTTACATGAGTATCCTAGATGGTCTTGAGTGGCCAATGTGATCCCAAGTGGCCAATGTGGTCCTGAGTGGTCTACGTGGCTCTGAGATACCAATCTGGTTCTGACTGGCCTACTTTGCACCAAATGGAGTGACCTACACAGTGCCCAGTAGCCAATGTGTCTTGCATGGCCTACATGATCCTAAGTGATCTATGTGGTCCTGATTTGCCTACATGGTCCCAAGTGGCAGCTGTGGTGCTGAGTGGTTTATATCCTTGCGTAGCTGAAAAAAGTAGTCTTTTTCCTGGGTCATAGGTCCAGAATTCTGGGTAGGGTCTGAGCAGAGCACTGCTCTGTGCTACTACCAGCTCCCCCCTTGTCATTGTCTCCCTATAAGTCTGACACCATTGTCAGCACAGCCACTGTGTCAGTATATATTTATCATGCAAAATCTTCAAATTATTATTATAAATAATGTGGTCTTGAGTGGTTTACATGGATATATACAAAGACCTAATGTGCATGGTCTACATCCTCAAAGATTTAATTAAGACCCAACTATGGAAGCAATGTTCAAAGAGAAGGACTATAAGAGACATATCAAAAGAATATGCAGGGTGATTGAGTACTGATTGAAATGTCATTGAAGCCAGTGGAGAGTCTTACCACTCCAAGGCCATTTTCTCAATATCTAATGCTAGCCTATGCCAGAGTTACTAGGACATCTGGCCCTTTTTGCAGTCATCTTCCATGATGTTCATTTCTTGTGTTGCCTCCTATCTTGGAAGTGTAGTGAATCACTGAGGTTGTTCCAAGTTTACATTGTGTTCACTTCAATTGCGCTAACTGACTGGAAATGAGAAGCAGGTGGACAGTTGGCCTAGACGTTAAAGTCTATCTCCGGTAATTAGATGGAGTCGATTAATGCTTGCATGGAGTCCTTCTCCTCACTGCCAAATGAAAGCACTCTTCAGTGGAGCTGCTCAGAGCATTTGGGAAATAATGACTTGTTCAGCCCCTCCTTTGCATTTATTCATGGACACTGAACAGGCTGGAGTCAAATTGTCTTTGTTGCTCTGTTTTTTTTTCTCTAATAGTTTCTTTTTGGTGAGAGTTAAAATTGAATAAAGGGAATAACCTCTGGCCTGAACTTGTCCTCCTATTTTTAGTTAGCAATGCTTAAGACAGGGATGGTGTCTTCTAAGAAGTGAGCTCCAAAACCTTAGGAAATGGTGTTATAAGACTCAGCCTCTAGCTTCTCTTAACAAAAGGATTAGGTAAGACTTGGAGACGGACAATTTGTATTGTAATCACAACCCAGCTAGTTAGTAGCAGGCTGTGATATGCTAGTAAATGGTCAACAACAGGTTCTGAAAATAAATAGTTTTGGCCAGTTGTACCAGTATAAATCTGTAATCCCAATTACTGGAGAAGATCATGCTTCAAGGCCAGCATGAGCAAAAGGCTAGCAAGATCCTATCTCAACACACAAGCTGAGTATAATGTTATTTAGCTATAATCATTTACGCAGAAGACATAGGTAGCAAGATTTCACTACAAGGTAGGCCATAGGCCAAAAAAAAAAAGACTCTATCAGAAAAATAAGTAAAAATACAAAAAGGGCTAGGGCATGGCTCGTGTAGTAAAAGTGTCTGCTTATCAAGTTCCAGGCCATGAGTTCAAACCCCAATACCACAAAAAATAATTAAGAGAAAATCATGATCTGTAGCACGTGCTCTCACCAAGGCTGATTTCAAGCTACCAAATGCAAAGTTGGGAAGGAATTCATAACTCTTATAGCCTATATAAGCTGGCTCATCATGCCCCAAAGCATGAGGAAGCTCAGTTTCTTCATTTGTACAACAGAAACATGATAGCCTGCAGGGCTGATTCGAAGATTAAAGCAGAAGCAGCCAAGTGTTCAGAACAGAGTCTAAATCACACTAGAAGTTCAACTACATCTCAGTGGGCAGGTAGGACCCAAAATCTGAGAAATGGATTCAAGCTAATTAAACTCATAAGAAGCAGTTTTATATAGATAAATCCATACACACACACACACACACACACACACACACACACACACTGCCAATTTACAACAGGGTCTGAAAATAATTATTATGTGTGTACACAGAATAATAATTTCTTTACTTCTGTAATAATATCTTCTTTATTGTGCTAGTTTCATTTACTACCTTTTAGCTCTCTTTTTAAAGTTTTTTAAAAATTATTTTTAAGTTGTTATACAAAGGAGTTGTCATTCAACAAAGCAGTTAATGCCTCCTGGTCAATGTTACCCATTTCAATATGGAATAATAATTTGCCAAAACTGAATTGAGTCACACAGCCTAATAAAGGATTTCACTTGGTACTTTCAGAATCAATATTAACTGAGTTCAAATATTCATCTTTATTTCAAAGTTGAATTGGGCCATACCCACAACATTATGGGTCAATCCTCACATTAGTATATCCCTGTCCTAACTACCAGGCCTAGTGCTCTGCCTTAGAGTTCTTTCAGGCAGCTGATGCTTATTACCTTGCATAGGTGACATTGCTAAGTAGTAAGTTCCCCAGGGAGTTTCCCAGCCATGCTTGTAAATTCATTGGGTATGAGGAAAGATGAAGGCCGCCACTCCAATTTTGCTGTTACATACATTGAAATATGAGAGGACAAGCACATAGAAAATTACTAGAAGAGCTCAGATAGTACTGAGATCTCTAAAGCCCTACCTTGGTTTTCTCTCTTCTACCTCTAGGGAGATCATCAGGGAGCATAAAACTATATAGTGCCATGTAGAAGAAAAAATCACATACACAGATAAATATTAAAAGCCAAGGACAGCATTACTATGATGGAGGTGATTGGGTCACATACAGTATATTATGGAATTTTTTTCCGTAGTGTTAGGGTTTGACTTCAGGTCCTAGAGCCAGGACTAGATTGGCATTCCATCACTTGAGCCATGCTTCCAGCTTTGCTTTCTTACTGATTGTTTTAGGGATGATGTCTAGTCAGCTTGTCAACTCAATTCTCCAGCTCTCAGCATCCTACATAGCTAGGATCACAGGTGTTAGCAAACAGCACCCAGTATGTAATAGAAATTTTAACAAAGAAAAACTAATCCAGTCTGGCAAAGAGGACTGACTATGGGTTATCAGGTACGGATGGTTCTTGATGTGGGGACTCGTCACCTGAGTTCTTAAAGAACACATAAAATTTACCCTGAAAAGGAAAATAATACAGGTTGGGTCCACCAGGAAACATATTCTAAAAGTAGGATTAGTATATGAGGCATTTATTAAAGAATACTTCTGAGAGGAGAAAGACAAGAGATTGGAAAGAAGAAAAGAATTGGTAGAGTCCAAAGATCTTAATCTATTAGCTCCAGAAGAACTTTAGAACTAAGATGACCCCTTCAGAGTTATGCCAAGTATGAGAGAGGGAGCCCAGCCATCATGCCATTATGTCAATTAGTCATTAGATGAATGTTTCCCCTAGAAGGAGGTGCAACTCAGAGTGTGTCATTTTCTTCAAGATACAGTTGACAACCAAAGGCTAGAAGTTCTAGGGCTTGGGAAACCAGCCTTTTATTCCTGAAGGGAATCAGGCAATTGATCACAGCATCTACCACAAGGAGAAAAGGTATCTACTCAGAGAAAAATCTCAGTGATGGATGTGGATATCAAGAAAGTAGTTCAGTGTCATGGACAGAATTGCATGGAAAAGAGATTTTGAGACAGAAATTCACATAGGGTATTTTCAGACAGGTGGTTAATTGGGCATTGGCTCAAGAACATTATTTAAGGGAGTGCTAAAAAAAAGGAAAGAAGTTAAATTACAAAATAATTGCCACAGAAAGTTCAGCCATCTGTACATCAGAGATGCTCTAAGTCAAGGTAACTGAGATAAGGCTTACACTTCTCATTGAGTAGTGATTGTTATGTAATGACCCCAAGGAAGATTGTATAACCTTTAGCAGGGTACAGGATAAGGGCTAGGAGCAAGTCAGCTGTAAGCCACTAGCAGATGATACTCTTGACAGTTTGGGGAATAAGTATGATGATCTTTGAGGCCTATAAATATATACTGTTGTGCATTTCCATGAATGTGAACCATTTGTGACTCTTTCCTGGTTAAGATGGAAAAGAACATATTTGCTTGATACATGGCTACCTAACCTGAATGTAAAGCTGTGTCAAAATGCTACTTTGACAAGACACCAAATCTAGTCTAGCATTATAGCAGCAAATAAGGGTTGTCACTAAATTGAGTTTTCAGTATCAGCAGGGCTAGACAAAGTGAATTCAATGAAAATTTTTAGCTCTACATTCTTCAGTCCTTTAAGAGCAGGGCTGGTCTCTGCTTTGGAAAATGATATATTTTTTATATCTTGTCTAGAGTAGGATTTAGTTCAAAGAACCAACTTGGGATCCTGTAAACTACTCTGTATGTGCTAATTATATATATGATCAAAGTCATCAGCTGGAGGTGTGACTCAAGTAGTATGCCTATCAAGTGCAAGGCCCTGAGTTCAATCTTCTGTACCATCAAAAAAAATGGGTTGGGGGAGGAGGTGGGAATTGTCTACCAGAATTTCCATGTGGTTACCTTGAAGAATAGAAGTTAAAAGAATTAAGAGAAAATATTGGAATGAGAGCCAGATGAAGAAAGAATGCTGGTATAATGGTATATTTCTGGATATCTTAAATTTGAGCTGAAAATAGCCACAGGATGATGTGTTAGAATTAAGGATGCAGCCTTAGACAGTTATGTGTTTGGTTCCATGAGAGCATGAGATCAGCTGGGAATGGAAACAACATTAGAAGACACAAGGTCAAAAGCCAAGGACAACTCCAGAGAAAGAAGAGGACTATCTTAAAGGATGTATAAGAACTAATTAAAATGACAAAAGATATGACAAAATAAAGCTAAGAAAGGAGAAATGTAAATGAATGACAAATTCTTCAGAGAGATTCAGAAAAAATGTGTGTGTTTATATTTTATAAATTTTAAAATGAAAATAATCTAGAAATACTTTAGAATATCTTAAAGTAGCTTGATAAAAGGACTGGGTAAGACAAATCATTATTTTAGAAAAATCCATAGTACTAAAACCAGTTGCCAACTGGGAATCAGATTATAGGTTTACACCTATAATCTTAGCCACTCAGGAGGCTGAGATCCAAAGGATCACAGTTCAAAGCCAGGTGGGCAGAAATACTCACACAACTCCATTAACAATACGAAACAGGGCTGCATGTGTGGCTCAAGTAGCAGAGTATCAGCCATGAGCAAACAAATCTAGCCTTGAGCTCAAATCCTGGTACTGGTAAAAAAAAAAAAAAAAGGTCCAGAAAGGCACATCATTTCCCAAGACCAAAGAAAGACACTGACAAATCCACAGTTCATATTGTATAATTTATTAGGGATTTACAAAGACAGAAAATAGTCTTGGATGATGGCAAGATAGGTGGCAACATACTCAGGCAGGAAGATGGAGCTAGACAGGCTGAGCTACAACCCAACTGGAATGTACCTTTCTCAGATTCTATTACCATGTCAAACTCCAGTTAAGGAATGGTCTGGGTGGCTGTGGAACAGAATGCTCCACTGCCTATCTTAATGACTTTGTTTACCATATGGATTTTGAAATATGCATCCAGGTTACCTGGCAGTCAAAATTATACCCAAGATGGTTGTATTCAGGTCAAGCTGACTGTCACAGTCAGCTTGCTGTAATGTGACTTTAATTTATGAAAGTGAGAATTTATGGGAATGGCAGTACAAATTTTCATAAGATATGAAGTGAGTGTATAGAGGAAGGTGGGTTGAGTGATCTTAATTTTAACATGAATGTTTGACTTTTAATTTTAATGATTCAATAACATCATAGCAGGAAAAAATATTCAAGTCCTCTAGGCTCCCTCCAAATGGCATCAATGAAAACCAGCTCACTGTTGCCTTTGAATGAGAAAGTATCACTTGTCATAATGGAGATACTTAGACATCCTGCTAATCAACTGCTTAGTCTGGTTGAACATCTGTAAGCTCTTTATCTTTGTTAATGGGGATATTTCACAGAGGCCAGCCTAAGGGAATTTTATGACTGGGCAAGTTTTATTCAATGCTGGATTTCCTAACTCCAATTCTATTGAAGATCCTTCTTCCTCTCCCCCTTTCCACATCCCCAAATTGCCCCTTCCTCCCACTTCTGCAGCTGGAAAATCCTTCTATGTGTCTAGATACAAAGTGACATATTCATGTCTATCTTCTTATTTGTGTACATTTATCTTGATTTTATTCATGTAAATTATGTTTATTTACCGCATGTTAATTTCAGCCAGAATCAACCATCAGAATTCATTGTGATCTTGGAAGGGGTGGGCTGGAGGTGTGCCTTAAAGTAGAACAAAGTGTACACACAACCACTATTGTTTGAGGCCCATAAGAAAAGGGAGACACAAATGAGCACCATAGTAGGTGGTATGAGACTGTGATGTCAGCCACCATTACTGTCTGCCATGTTAACATAACAGTTCCATGTGTAAACTTCCCATATGTTTTGTCTGTCACTACTGCTGTCCCTGATGGAGCCAATGACATTATAAAAAGAGGATGTGTTGATACCCTTCCATTCTCCTTTTGGGCTTCTTGTCAGCTTTAACTCCCTATCTTCCTTAATACTTATGGTATTTAGACTCTGAGATGAGCAAGGACCAATTGTTTCCAGGTGTCGGAGACGTAGCAGAACCTCATTGGCCTTTAGCATAGTATAGTTCCATACCCTTCTAAACATCCTAATAAGTGATCAAGAACATGTGTCCCCATGAAGATTATGTAGAGATATTCTCCAGTGTGTTTAGCCCTTATTGTCCCCATTCATATGTCCCCATTCATATCTCAAAAGATTTGATATAAAAATGCTGTGTTCCCACTTTGGAAAGCAGTCTGGAGGGTCCTTAGAAAGCTAAAGATTGACCTCCCTTACGACCCAGTCATACCACTTTTAGGCATCTATGTAGAGGGCTGCGTGCAGCCGCACCTGGAAGATGGCCCGGCTTCCGCCCTCCGCCTTCCCAATGGCGAGTGCTCTCTGTGGTAAACAACTCCTTTTATGGCTAAGGCAAAGAATCTGGCTTGCTTCCGTGCACCTGAACCTATTGGTGGTTCCCACGTGGCGTATCAGGGTTGGCTACCCAGCGGGTACTTAAGGCTGTGGGGAATTCTCCCTGGGGTTGGGGTCAGAAGATTGCTCAAAGGTCCTGAATAAACTGCAGAGAGAAGAGTTCGGTGTCACATCTTTCTTGGTGGTCGAGGTGGTAGCGACACATCTACCCTGAACAACAGGAACCAATATAGAAGGACACGTGCACCTCCATGCTTATTGCAGCACTGTTCACAATAGTTAGGATATGGAAACAACCCAGATGCCCCACCACAGATGAATGGATCCAAAAATTGTGGTATCTATACACAATGGAATATTATGCAGCTATTAGAAATGACAAAATAATGGCATTTTCAGGGAAATGGATGGAGCTAGAAGGAATCATGCTGAGCGAGGTAAGCCAAGAGCAAAGAGACAAACGGTATATGGTCTCCTTGATAAGTGGATGCTAAATCCAAAATGTTAGGTGATAAGACAAAACTAACAGGACTTAAGAAACAAAGAATTCCCACTCATCTGGTCAAACCACTATTAAATATCCCCATGCTGCTGATCACATGTATGGTGTATAACATGTGTACACTGTTATATGTTATAGACTGTGTTAGACAATTTGCTCCAGGAAAGTTAGAATGAACTTGTGACTTTAAATGAGCATCATTATTCCACAATACTGTGAAATTTGGGAAATTATGTAATCACTTAATCACAATCAAAAAAAAAAAGACCCTCGGGGTAGGTAGGGAGGGAAGGGATGGTAGGGGAAAAACAATGGAGGGGGTAACAATGCTCAATAGGAAGTGTACTCAATACCTCACTCATGTAACTGTAACCCTCTGTATAGTATCTTTACAAAAAAAATGCTGTGTTCCAAGAGTTCAAACATCAATATAGGAGAGCTGATGAAGTTAAGCAGAATGGTGGTGGTGCTGGGGAAGTGGGGAGAGGCCAGCAAGTGCCAGAGCTTAGGGAAACAGAGAAGCCTGTGCTAACCCACTAATCACACATCTACAAAACAAATCGTAATTTTAAAAATTAAGAATTATACAAGTTAAAAATACAAAATAGATTTGGGCACACCTGTAATACTAGTGAATCAGGATGCTTAGATCTGAGGATTGTGATCCAAAGTCATCCCAGGAAGGAAAGTCTGTGAGACATTTATTGCCAATTAGCCATGAAAAAGCCAGAAATAGAGCTGTGGTTCAAGTGGTAGAGTGCTGGCTTGGAGAAAAACAGCTTAGGGACAGAGCCCAGGTCATTATTTCAAGCCAAAATACAAGTGCTAAAAAATAAATAAACAAAAGGTAAACGATAGTATTCCATCTTTCCTTATCTTTATTTTCTATTTCCTCATGAAGAATTGGTTTCTTCTGTGCTGCCATGAGTACATGGGATTATGACTCTCACTTTATCCAGTATTTGATCTGCCTGCTTTGTCCTCTGAGGTTTCCCATAGGGACAATCATATGGGAAGTGAAGAGGCATGTCTATCTCCTTTCTCAGACCATGCACTTCTTTCAAGCTCATGCACACACATGTGTGCTAGAGTTTGCTCACTGGAACACTCAGTCCTGCTTTGACCCATTCCTATTATGTGAAATCAACATGCAGAGCTCCAGATCAGGTAGGTATCTGTCAGCCTTCTTTAACAAAGGATGCCACTTTGTTTGGTTTCTGCTGAGGGAAATTGGTAAAAACAATGGTGCATAGGATGGGAAGGGGAAACAACGAGGAGGCAACAATGCTTGATAAGAAATGTGTGCGTTATCTTACCCATGTAATTGTAACTCCTCTGTACAGTATTCTCACAATAAAAAAAGAGAGAGAAAAAAGAAACAATGGTGCATAATATGGGTCAGATCTTCTGATTTATTTTGGGAAGGCCTCTCCTCTCCATGCCTAATGGACTTTGCACAATGAATGACTTTATCTCCATTTTCATACTGTATGTGTATGGTGGGGGAGGAGGGATGTGGGTACCTCAGTTTGAACTCCGGGCTCTTGCTCACAGCTGGGCCTCTACCATTTGAACCACACCTCCAGCTAGACTTCTTGCTAGCAAATCAGAGTTTCTCAGGCTGGCTTGAATCTTCCGGGTCTCAAGCTTCCTGACTAGCTAGGATTATAGGCATGAGACACAAACCAACACCTAGCTCCACATTTATACTCTTTCTTAGCTAAGTCCCTTCTTACTGTCAGTAAAGAAGCCTCTAAATAATCAGAAAGGAGGAACAAGTCCAACTGTCCATTTTAAAGCCTAATTTCAACTCCTCTCCCCATATTCCAGGTATTGGCTGGTTCTAAATCTAAAAGGGTACATTACTTGTGGGCTCAGTTATCTTCACCACCCTGAAGCAAAAATAGATGGTTTACTAGATCTAGGAATGTTCCAGAGTTTGTCTGCACTATTTAACAGACCATGAATTTAGAGTTTCAAAACCACAACTGAATACCAAGAACTTTGTCTTCAAAGATTAGAAATGACTAGACTTTCTCATCATCTATACCATAAGCTTAAAAACTGAAAGCCTAACAAGGGAAGCTATCTCATTAGGTTGAAGAACTCTGACAATATATTGAGTATAGAATAATGGAGTGGAGGTCCCTCAACTTCCAGAATCTTAGAGGAAACATCTCTTGGTCAAGCTTGTTTCCCTTTAATTCTAGGTGAGAGAGGATTTTAGCCAGGCAGTGCTTCAACCTATAGTACAAGTGTTGGGCATGGGGAATTTTCATGACGATCTTTACAACTTCATTTTCCAGACTTCTGGAATGTGAAGACACTAAGAAATAGTGGAAATACGCCATAAAACATGCAAGTCGTTTGAAGGCTTTATTTGTTTTGTTTTGTGCAGTGCTGTGGTTTGAACTCAGGGCCTTGCTTTGGATAGGCAAGCACTCTACCATTTGAGCCACACCTCCAGCCCTTTTATTGCATTAGTTATTTTTCAGGAGAATCTTATGCTTTTGTGCATGGGCCAGCCTAGACCACATCTCCGTACCTGGTCTCCAACATACTGGGATGAGAGTTGTTTGTTTAGCACTACATCTGACTTACCAATTGAGATTGCCTCTAAGTAACCTTTCGTTTGAACTGGTCTGATGATCTGGATCTCTGCCTCCTGAGTAGCTAGAATTACAGGTGGGAGTCACTGGGAACATCCTCTAAGTACTTTTTAAATACACTGTTAAATTCAGAAGGAATGTAGCATCTCTTCAGAGATGAAGAAAATGCTGTCAGGGAGACTAGGAGTCCATGCCAGGAATGGAGGCTTGAGTATAAATAGCTGCAGTGAAGACAGGTGACAAGGCCTTGACTAATGCCATGTGGAGCAAAGGAGCCCCATATGAATTAATGTACCTCAAAGGCTTATAACTCTAGGAAAGGGCATAATGGAAAGAAAAAAAAAACCATCCCACCTGCAAACAAAATAGAGATGCTAACCAAGAGAGGCCTGTAGCATAGGAACAAGGGATAAACATTTGATTTATCAGGATTCAACAGAAGTCTTTCTTCTCCCACCCCTCCATCCCCCCCACCCCCACCCCCCGCAACTCTGGATTATGGAATGCCATGAAATCAGACAGAAAAGATGGAGTGGCTCTTCTCTACCAGGAAGAATATTGGCTGTCACAGTCTGTGGAGGTCCTTGTTAGCGATTCTTATTTGCAGCATCATTTCCCTATTCTACTTTTCCTGCCCCTCACACCAGGTAATACTGAAATTCACAAGCTCCAAACCATGGCAGATCTGCCCAGCAGTAACTTACCCTGCTTCCCTTTAATGCCCACCCCCAGTTCTGTGCTTTGCATTCCATTTCCTCCCTTGTGCTGGCAGAAATGATAGCACCCCCATGCTGGACTGTGACTCAGAAAAGAGTTGTTTTTTGGTTCTTTAGGTGTTTTTGTGACAGCACTGGAGCTTGAACTCAGGCTCTAGGTGCTGTCCCTGAGCCTTTTTTTGTTCAAAGTTAGTGCTCTACCACTTGAACCATAGCCCTACTTCCAGCTTCTTTGAGGGATTAGTTTATTGGAAATAAAGAGTCTCACAGATGCCCGGTGCTGGTGGCTCACTCCTGTAATCCTGATCTGAGGATCATGGTTCGAAGCCAGCCCAGCTAGGAGAGTCTGGGAGACTCTTATCTCCAATTAACCAGAAGTGGTGCTGTGGCTCAGGGACAGTGCCCAGGCCCTGAGCAGCAGCAGCAACAACAACAACAAAAGTCTTATGGACTTTACTGCCTGGACTGGATTCAAACCACGATCCTCAGATCTCAGCCTCCCAAGTAATTAGGATTATAGGCAGGAGCCACTAGTGCCTGGCTGATTGTTGACTTTTAAAGATATCTTGTTGATATGACCCAGCAGGGTGGGGTGTTAATCTGCATCCTAGCATTCATTTCCCAATCTGCGAGTACACCGAGCAATTCCCATTTGGATTTTTTTTTGAAGAACAATTTTGTAGCATTTCCATTTATTACACACTTAATTGCCTTTTAATTGGTGCAGCTGTTTTCAGCATGTTTGAGGCATATTGAAATGATCTTCCTCAGAACCCATTTTAGGCTCACTTCCTGCCCTAGATTACAATATTGGCAGTCAAACTTAGTCCCAGGGCCTCCCAAGCTTAATCAAAGACTTACTATCTAGAATAAAAGTCTCTGGTACCCATAATTCCTATAGGAAATGGAGGAAAGAACAGTGGTTTTTAAAAAATAAATAGAAGTAATCAGAGGAACTAAAGCCACTAAGTTCATGTCAACATGCAAATCATCACCAGTGGCTCTTAAATCTCAGTCCAGCAACCAGCTTTAAATTCTAAATCATCATTCTTAAGCCATATGTCTAAGGCAAGCGGTTTACCTTTCCAGACCACAGAGCTTGCATTGTGATTAGTGTATATATGAATTTTTATCCTGACTACCTGATTATAACTTACCAAAGACTCTTATGCCCTATATACTGTATTGAAAACATACATAGCATAATTAACATAAATAGCATAATTTTAAATTGTATGTATGGATTATTATTACTTTGGGCACAAATAAGTTTCCAGATGCTTGTTTTTCTATTTATTTACCCATTACACTGAGGAAGACAGTGGTAAGGGCAGGCCCAGGAGGTCTGGGCTGGCAGAATCTCTGAGCTGTAGTTTTCATATACTTGTGACACTGGGGTAATCTTCTTCACAGTGATAATAAAATCACAGAAGTCATTTGCAAACTGAAAGACGCTGCATGAATACAAGTGATTGTTATTTTAATAAGAAATATATCCCCAGTGATGTGAAGAGTTCTTCCTGTGAAAAAAAGTAAACATCACAGCAAGACCTCAGGTATAGCAGAATGATTCAGCTACTCAGGTCAATTTTTTAAAAACATCTCTGGACATTTTCCCTGCTCATTATTTTCTCTAACTGGAGTGGAAATCAGATGAGAAAATGCAGCCAGTTTGATTTGCTACTTGAGAGAACCAAAGTTGCTAGGTGCTATGTTATACAAGGCTATAGTCCACAACTATAGAAGACACTTACCTAAGAAAAGAAGTAGGGGAAAGACAATAGCAACCAAAGCCCTGGGATTTAGAGCATCTTCCTAGTACATGTTTAATGAGCTTTACTTTCTTTAATGCTTAGTCTGATGTGATTGGTGGAAGCCCCAAAACAAGAATTGAAAGATCTCAGGGTGAGCCCTGAGAAGAACCCATTTCAATGCCTTAAGGCTGAGATGTTGAGGATACTTTGGCTCATCCCAGCTCCTCACATGGTTGAATAAGCCCTGAATTTTCCACAGTAAGATCTAGGATTCCTGGGATAGAAAGCACTGACTTTATTCCTGACTGGAATGTATTACATTAACCTTTTTCACCAAAACCACAAAAAGCAAAACTTTGCTAATGCCTTCTAAAAGCTATCATGCATCAATAAGTAAAACTGTTTTATGCATGTTCTTTCCTCTTAATCATAGCTCAATCATATTACTTTCTCCATTTTACAGATGAGGAAACTGAAGCTTATATCCAAATCTATACAATAAGATGGATAGAATCATATATTTTTAGAGCTTCAATGTTCTGGGAAATATTTTTGCTTGATAATACATTCTGAAAACTCAATGGAAGATCTCAGTAAATTAGCATCTCCCCCACACTATGGGCACTCTAGGCTCCAAATGATTACAGTGGGAGTCAGCATGACCAGAGATCTAAAGTCATTGGTTAAATTAGGAACATAAGAGGGAAGAGTTTGTTACTTGTTTAAAAAATCACTAGTGACTCACACCTGTAATCCTAGCATTTCAGGAAGCTGAGATCTGAGGATCAAGGGTTGAAGCCAGCCCCAGGCAATTAAGTCCATGAGATCCAATTAACCACCAAAACACCACAAGTGGAGCTGTTGCTCAAGTGGTAAAGCACCAGTGGTAAAGCTCAAGGACAGCACCCATACCCTGAGTTCAAACCCCAGGACTGGCACAAAAAAAATCACAAGTGATTGTATCAGAGGCAGGACCAAAATGTACTAATGGTTATCTCTTTGAGAAGCTATGGAAGAGCACATAAATTCTGATTACTGGTACCTTCCCTACTGAGCTGACATATACAAATATCTTCAGAGTTAGTGTTCAGCAAAAATTTCTTCAAGCTGAGAGCTAGTGGCTCATACCTATAATCCTAGCTACTCAGGAGGCTAAGATCTGAGGATCCCAATTCAAAGCCAGCCCAGGCAGGAAGGTCTATGAGAGTCTTATCTCCAATAAAGCACCAGAAAAACAGAAGTAGTGCTGTGACTCAAGTGGTAGAGTGCTTGCCTTGAGCTGAAGAGCTGAGGGACAGTGCCCAGGCCCAGAGTTCAAGCCCCATGACCAACCAAAGATAAATAAATAAATAAAAATTCTTCGAAAAGGCAATAGCCAGCTTGGAGAGATGAGAAAGTGCATGTTTTCCCTCATATGTGAAAGTTAGATCTAAGTATAAACACAGATGAAAACACAAAAAGGGCCATATGTAGCTATACACTGACTAAAGTATACCTAAATGTGGGTTCTCAGAATGTAACTTGAACAATTAACTGATGGTTTCACTAAGTAAATACCAGGAAGCTGAATCATGTCTTGTCTGAGAAGAGGGCAGGTGAATGGAGAGAGGAATGGGGGCCAATGCATTCATAATACTGAAAGTATATATGTGAAAATGGAACTAGGTAATGAAGAGGTGGGTGGGGTTTCTAAAGATGGGAGTGAGAGAATGATGAATGTGGCAATGTTGATCAAGATGCACTTTTCTCAAAGTGGCATGCTCAACTGAAAGCCAATTGTACACCTATTTAAAGGTAACTTTAAGGAAAAACTCATTGGCTTAAGCTTCAGATACTAAAATGAAAAGCGACCTAGATGAACAATTTTATGACTAGAAGGGTCTGGTGTGGTGACAACTATCTTAACAATAAGAACCACAACCTAGTCAAACCAGTAGTATGCCTTCCTAGACAAATTCCATGCCTTGGAGTTTAATTGAAGGAAGAGAAAGGAGCACAGAAAAAGCAAAGAAGTTAAAGAAGTGCTTCCAAACCAAATGCATAACATTTATTGCACAAACTATCATGTGAAAGAAATATCATTTGTTTTTTCAATAGAGTTGAATATGTGGACTCCATCCCTCTGAACTGGTGGAAACTCAATGTCAATAATTGCCTTAGAGTCTTTTGTCTCTGCTTCTCCCCCAGGGACATGTGAGTTACAAAGTTCCTTTGCAGAGCAGGTTAGGGAGAGACTCCTCTGGCAATTGGCCCCTCGATCACTTGGTCATGGTGACTGTCATATTTCAAACTCACATGGCTTCTTGAAAATGAGCTCTGACTATATACCACAGAAATTTTTGTATTGTTTTGTTTTTCTTTTCTGTAAGTAGTTGTACAAAGGGGTTTCAATTCAGTATGTCAATTTATGAGTACAATGCACCTTGGTCAATCTCACTCCTATTACTCTCCCCATCTCTCCCAACCCATCCTCTCCATTTCCCTAGTTCTACATATATACCTTGAATATTAAGACTGCATTCTCCCACCCTTTCTTTCTTCATTTGTCTGTTCCCCTCCTCTTGACTGCAGCCCTCCCCTGACACTCTGTCAGCTTGGACTCAAGAATATTTGAATTTATGGATCTTGGGCCTCTCTGAAGCAGGAATCCATTCCTCACTGCGGTCTTACTCCCTCCCTGGATGCTTTAAAGGAAGTAGGGCTTTAGCCCTGATGATTTGTATGATAATCCTAGTATCATTTAAATCACAGCTCAAGAGTCCCTTCTGCAGCGATTCTCTGAACACTTAATATATTATCCCTAGCCACAATATCATGTATTATCTGTAGATTGCTCATTTTTATCTAAATGAGTATGGTTCATTTTAATTTTGTCCATCTCCTACTTCCCTCAGGCTGCTCTCCCATATAAATAACATCAAATTTTTATTGAGAGCTTACTACAAATCCACCAACTTTCCTACTAGATTCTCAGCCCCCACAATAATTTTCTGGATTCTCCTTTATCAGTTCCATTTTACACATGATGCAAATGAACCCAGAGAAGTCACCCAGCTAGAATGACTAAGGCAGAATTTAGACACAAAATTGAGCTCCTGGCATTCAAATGTATATTCTTTATTCCTAGCATCTTCAGATGTTTTTTTTCTTTTTCTCTGTGGTTTATTCTTCATGTTTTCAACATCCTCCTTATTCTATGATGAGTATCTCTTATGCTGATTTTTAAATTGGACTCTGTCCTGTTTATCCTCCACCATGCAGTTTCCCTGTATTGCTTACAATGCAGATGAAGTGTCACCATTTCCCTATGATGGATATTATCCTGGGAACATCAATTGCCTTGGCTGACAGTGGATATCTAGAAGAAAGGGTATGGCTCATGTCCTTGCTTGTACCTCTCCTGGTAAATTATAAGAGTGAGTACTGTATTCTAAAAGAAAAGGTTCTCTGTGCCGCGGACCGGCTCTGTTGGGACAACGGAGGACACCTAGTGGAGGAACTGGAATAGGTGGGGAGATGGCAAACAGACAACTCACACACAAGAGGAGTGGATGCTGAGTGCGATTTAATGCAGAGGATAACAAACTTTTATAGCAAAAGTCTCCATAAGAAAGGGCAGAAGGTTACACAATCTTGCTGCATGGCTTCATTTTTGGGTGGTCACCAGCTGGTCGCCTGATAGGCACTTGTTTCCGGCTTATCTCTATTTTTAAGAAATACAATGGGTTTCGATGTTTGTCACCAATTAACCATTACCTATTTTTATAGAGGCCTTAACTATCCCATAAGATCTTTCCTGTTCCTTCTTTAATAGTAAGCACCAAGGAGATCTAGATCTAGCAAGTCTCTCAGTAAATAAAAGAGAGTAATAGGAAATTCTTTCTCCTAAGTAGTTATCTCAGCAATTGCCATACATTCTTTCTGTTCTAGCCCCGCCTACAGCTTCTTGTAAATCTCTTACAAACAATTCCTTCTGCTGAAGTGACGTCATGAAACCCCCAATACTTTTATATTTACTTATGACTTGTCTACTAGCCTCCATAAGAGGGGCTTTCAGGGTAGCACTTAACTCTGGTGAGTTAGTCATATTTTTAAGACACTCATCAGATGTTGGAGTCTGCCAACACTCTTAAGAAAGAGCTTTGAATAAGGGAATGTTGAGCATGAGTAAGTACAATGAGCAGCAGAAACAGTAAAAGATTAATAGGCACTCTTATACAGTGAAGAAAAGAAAAACAAGAACAGAAACACATCTTTCCCAGGGGCTTGCCAGCCTTTCCAGGAGATAGGCCTCTTTGAAGCCCCATTCTCTGAGGTAGACTTCGGTGAAGTCCCATTCTCAGAGATAGGCCTCTGTGAAGTCCCATTCTCAGGTCTGAAAGCAGGTTTCCCATGCTAAGCAGACTCCACCGGAGTAGGCGTGGCATCTCTGGACTCCTTTATTCCTGTGTACTTTCCAACTCTCAAATAAGGTCACTATACTCAAGATTTCTCTCTCCAGTTTCCAAAATAATAGCTAACACGTCATATACACAGGCAGATATCAGTCTCAGTCTTAAGCTATTTTACATATAGTGCATCTTTTCCCCTGTGTATGTGCTGCCAGTACGGGCTTGAACTCAGCAACTTGCAATCTCTTAACTTTTTCTCTCAAGGCTCTAACACTTGAGCCATATCTCTACTTCTGGCTTTTTGCTGGTTAACTGGAGATAAGAGCTCCCAGACTTTCCTGCTCAGGATTGGCTTCCAGCCTAGATCTTAGATCTCAGTGTCCTGAGTAACTAGGATTGTAGACATGAACCACCAGCATCAGCCATATATGGCATCCTTTAGGCCACACAAAATGTAGGTAATGCTATTATGTCCTTTTTAAAAATGAGAAAAACAGAGACAGTGTAAAAGTAAGTAACTTTCCTAATGACCCTGAAGAAGTAGGTGAGGGGAAAGGGCAGCTTGAAAATCTAGGCAGCTTGGCTTTAGAGTCCAAGGTCTTAACCTTCATACTATACTTCAGGGAGCTTGAGGAAACAGGGTAGTTCATTAGGGAGGCTTTCTGCCTGCCCCAATTTATCACCTGCTCTCCACCCTGGTATTTTCCCACATTTTCCCTGGGTTGCCTGTGTTACCTCCATGCATCTACCTCATGCTGGACCCGCAGAACTGGTTTTCTACCTTGCAAGTGATTTTGTTCCCATAGTAATGTGGGTGAATGTGGAGATAGTGAGAAAATTCTTCTGTGTCTATTTCCATTCTTGGTACCATTCTCTCCCCCTTTCCACCCTCATTTCTCCTAGACCCTCTCATACACACATTTGGACCTCCAACCTTTCTGTCTCCCCAGGATCGTTTTGTACTTTTTGCCATGTTATGAGATGCTTATGTGAAATCTTCAGAGTTGGCTCAAAGGAAGGAGTCAGCGTGTCATATGAGGTCACCATTGGGGCAGGAAACATCTGTAGATGTAATTTCCGAAGTAGTTTATTCACCAATTCGGGCTCCAAAACACACCTATGTCTACAAGTGCTAACCTCTCCCCTTACCAGAGTTCCTTCCAGCTCATTATCAAGCCTCCAAATGAAGACAAAAGTTCTATTATTATCTCAATCTTTAAAATATGTTGGTATCTAGCCAAAGTAGATTTCTATACATAGTTACATATGTACAGAGCTACACTTAGCTGAATTAACAGCTTTTTGTTGTTGTTGCTGGTCTTGGTGCTTGAACTCAGGGCCTTAGTGCTATTCCTGAGCTAATTTTCCCTACCACTTAAGCCACAGCTTCACTTAATATTTTTTAGATTTTTTTTCAACTTTATTTTAAAGGTGATATACAGAGGAATTATAGTTATGTAAGTCAGGAAATGAGTGCATTTCCTTTTGTTTTTTTTTGGGGGGTCCGGTTGTGGGGCCTGAACTCTGGGCCTGGGCGCTGTCCCTCAGCTCTTCAGCTCAAGGCTAGCACTCTACCACTTGAGCCACAGCACCACTTCCGGCTTTTTCTTTTTGCTTATGTGGTGCTGAGGAATTGAACCCAGGGCCTTGAGCATGCAAGGCAAGCACTCTACCACTGAGCCATCTCACCAGCCCCTGCATTTCCTTTTGAACAGTCAAGTCCTCCCTCATTCTCTCCCAGTTTTCCCCCTTCCATCTTCCCTCCCCCCAAGTTGTATATTTCATTTCCAATATAGAATCTATTGAGTATCACTGCTGATTTGTCCAACTCCCCAAATCAAATAAACATATACAAGACAAAGGGTGCAGAAATCAAAAATAGTCACAGAATGAAATAACACGAAGAAAAAAGAGAAGAAAAAAGAGCCACAAACAGTATGATAAAAAAAAAAACCTCTTGCTTCTATTTCTTGGAGTTCATTTCGATAAGCATCATTTTATATGATCATATGCACATAGCTATTGAACCCTTGTGACCTTCTCCTAAGAAAATCCTCCTTTGTTCTGACTGTGTGACCACTGTTTATTAATCATGTCCAGTTGTAATTGTCTTTTACTATTCATTGGCCTTACATGTAGATTTATAGGCACATTCTGATTACTACAAATGAGGGAAACCATGCAGCCTATGCTATGTATCTTTGGGTCTGGCTTATATAACTTAGTATAATTTTTTTCCAGATCTATTTCCTTACAAATGGGGCAATGTCATCATTTCTGATGGAAGCATAGAATTCCATTGTTTATATATACCACATTTTCTTTTCTTTTATTTTTCTTTATTGTCGGTTGTGGGGCTTGAACTCTGGGCCCAGGTGCTGTCCCTGAGCTCTTCAGCTCAAGGCAAGCACTCTACCAACTTGAGCCACAGTGCCACTTCTGGTTTGCTGGAGTCTCGTGGACTTTGCTGCCTGGCTGGCTTTGAACCACTATCCACAGATCTCAGCCTCCTGAGTAGCTAGGATTACAGGCACAAGCAACCGGAACCCAGCTACCACTTGAGCCACAGCGCCACTTCTGACTTTTTCTGTTTATGTGGTACTGGGGAATAAAACCCAGGACTTCATGCATGCTAGGCAAGCACTCCACCACTAAGCCACATTCCATTCCTTACCACATTTTCTTATTCAATTAATCCACTGAGTGACATCTGGGTTGATTTCATATCTTGGCTATGGTAAACAATGTTGCAATGAACATGGTCATGCTGGTGGCTTTAGTGTAGCCTGTTTTGTGGTCAATTGGATAGAAGCTTGGAAGTTGGATTGCTGGGTTATAGGGGAGTTTGGTGTGTTTACAGAGTCTTTGGAGGAACCGCCATACTGCTTTCCAGAGTGGCTGAACAAGTTTACATTTCCACCAACAGTGTAGTAGCATTTCTTTTTGGTCACATCCTCACCAGCATCTGTGATTGTTAGTTTTCTTGATAATAGCCATTCTAACTGGGGTGAGATGGAGTATCAATGTTGTTTTGATTTTCATTTCTTTTTGGCCAGAGATGTCTATTGGCCATTTCTATACCTTCTTCGGAGAACCTCTTTTTAAGTCTTTAGGCCATTTATTAATTGGGCTGTTGTTTCTTCGAGGATTTGTTTATGGCATGTTTAATATTTTGAGCTCTGAGTATAGTTTAGGTATGAGGCCCTTGTCTGATGCTTAGCTAGTAAAGATCTTCTCCCATTCTGTGGGCTTTCTGTTTGTCTTGCTAGTTATGTCCATTGTCATGCAGAAACTCCTCAGTTTTAACTGGTCTTTCTTTGATTTGTTGTTATTCTGGATCTTTATTTAGGAAGTTTTGGCATGTGCCAAGGAGTCTTACTGTTTCATCTATCCCTTCTTGTAACATTTTCAGGATATCTGATCTTACTTTAAAGTCTTTGATCCATTTGGAGTTGATTTTTGGGCAGGGAGATATATAAGAATATAATTTCGGTTTTCTGCACATATATCGCCAGTTCTGCCAGTACCACTTCCATCCTGTGCTTTTGGCTCCCTCATCAAATACTGGGTGGCTATAGATCTGTAGGTTCATTTGTAGGTCTTCTATTTCATTGGTCCTCAGGCGTATTCTTGTACCAATACCACTGTTTTTATTACTACAGCTTTGTAATAGAGTTTGAAGCTTGGTATTGATATTCCTCCAGCACTGTTATTCCTGCTACGGATTGTTTTTGCTATTTGAAATCTTCCATTATTCTATATGAAATTTTGGATTGCTTCTATATTATTGAAGAAGAATGTTGCACAACTCCACTTGTGGCTGGTTAACTGGAGATCAGGGTCTCATGGACTTTCCTGCTTCAGCTGCCTTTGATCTGTGATACCCAGATCTCAGCCGCCTGAGTAATTAAGGATGCTGATGTGAGCCACTGGTACCTGGCCAGCAGCACTCTTGAGTTTCCTATAACTGCCTCACAATAGTGACTGTTAGGATCCATCATGACCATCCCAGGGGACCGCACAGAGGCAGGCAGGCAAAGGAGAAAGATTATTATAAGGTTTATTAGAGGGGACCTAACTCCCCCAGGAGATGGAGCAATAAGGTATCTGCCCCATCCAGGTGGGTAGCCTTGGGTATAGTGGCAAGTGCAAATAGGTCGGGGGGGGGGAGGGAGTTGTGGCCAGCTACAGGGCAGGAACTCTAGGGCAGGGAAGAGCTCAGGTCTGGGTGGAGCTAAGGACTGGAAGTGAGGATAAAACTAACATTAAACAAAAATCCTTGGGGATGTCTTTGATCATCTGTGGAGAAATTTGTAGGAAACAAACAGCAGGAGGTTGGACAATCTCTACACACTGGAAGAAACTACTGCAGCCTAGCCCAGACTGCCTGGACCATGCTGACTACCTCCACTGTGGTAAAAGTAGGCTGGGTACCTGACTGGCTCCATCACACATGATGAAAGCCTGCTGATTCAGGTTGAAAGGCACAAGCCACTTCAGATCCACTGAAGCTCAGATGTTTACATCATCCTGATTTGTTTGTGTTCCCTTCCACCTAGTGATGTTAATCCCCACAAGTTATACCACAAGGGAGGTATGGGCAAAGAAATGATGTGATTTTGTTTCTATGGTATTAGGTGCATTTGATAAAATAGAAAAAACGATGCCAAGTTTGGATTCTTGGCACAGTGATGGTGCTTGTAATTCTTGCATTAAGACATTTTAAACAGGCTGCCCAGAGGCAACAGGTGGTACTTAGAGCACTAATCAGTTGCAGTTTAAAACATCTACTGAGTTTTGACCTTATAAAACTCTGGCAAGTAATTGTTAGTCAATTGTTAACAAGTTACAGGTAAGTTCTGTCTGATCTCCTTGTTGCTTTAATTGTAAATAAAAAGAGTTTTTGCCACAAAGACTTCTTTGAAAACAGTTCAAAGCCAACCTGGGCAAAAAAAATCTCTAAAACTCCAACTCCTGACTAACCAGCAAAGAGCCAAGCTGGAGGCTTGGCTCAAGTGACTTTCACCTCTAAGTAACAGCCAAAGATTGGAAGTGGTATTGTTACTCTAGGTACTAGCCTCAAGCAGAAGTGCTCAGAGAAAGTGTCCAGGCCTTGAGCTCAAAATCTGTGAATGCCAACTGGGACCAGCTATCCCAGCAACAAAAACTGAGACCCCCAGGATGAGGTCAGTCCTGACAATGAGGAGCTGTGGAAGGAATAAGAGGAGATGACATTCCAAATGTCCTCTAAACTTTTCACTCACCCTTTCACAATTAATCAGAGCCAGAAGATCAAGAGAAATAGTTGCTTGCCCAGCTAATAATATCCATACCTGTCTACCTTCTAACTGAACAGAAACTTATAGTCTTGCCTTTGTTACTTGCTATTTATATTAATAGTAGCCTCTAACTGGTTACTCTCAACCAGTACACTATGCTGTTCCCTACCTAGTTGCTAAAAACCCTAGACACCCCCTTCCTGCCCCCCCAGTCGTTATTCCTTCTTCCCTGTAATGGGCCACAACTGAGTTTATGCTCCAAATGGAACTTCTCTGGCCTGTGACCAGTGTGTGTTCTCCTGTGTCATTCATATTAATTGGCCTCGTCACATTTCCAAAAGTTTCTCTACAGGATAACAGTTCTCACCCAGGACACCACCTGGGAACAAGTCAAGGCCAATCTGCTACTACAGGCAACCAGAGACTTCACTTACACTGCCCTGCCTTGCCCAGCGCAGACCTGGACCCTAAAGACCCCAGCTCCAGTGACTCCTTGATGCCCCATGCCAGCAGGAAGTAGCCAAAAGAGCGCATGACACCATTGGCTCTATTGTAAATAAAAAGGGTTTTTGCCACAAAGACTTCTTTGAAAACAGTTCAAAGCCAACCTGGGCAGAAAAAAAAAATCTCTCTAAAACTCCAACTCCTGACTAACCAGCAAAGAGCCAAGCTGGAAGCTTGGCTCAAGTGACTTTCACCTCTAAGTAACCAGCCTACCTCCTCCTCGGTTCCTATGATCATAAAGCTGGAAAAGTCTTACTCCCATACAGAATACAGGGAGTCAGATATAATGTTATGTCTCCAATCCAAGATAGAAAAGGCAATCTCAGGTCTTTGATAGATAGCCCTCCCCTTCTGGGAATCAATCCCTCCCTGGCTTATTCCTCTCTTGGGCCTGCTAGTAACAATTTTTGCCTTTGACTAATTGCGCCTTGCATTTGAGATAGCTGTATTATGAGGAAGATGAGGATCTTACCAACCAAATTGCCAAGCAAATGCTTCTTGGATGGTACCTGGCCAAGCAACAAATCACGGACCCCTGACTACTTTGCACCTTTGCAGCAGGAAGTAGCTCCAGAAGAAACAACTTCTGCCCACACTTCCAGCCTGGTACCTCTAATTAATTGTTATTATTAAGCAACAAAGCAGGGAATGTTAGCATTATCCCCACCTCCAGTCCTCAACTCCACCCAGACCTGAGCTCCTCCCTGCCCTAGGATTCCTACCCTATAGCTGGCCACCCCTCTCTTCCCCCCCAGACCTATGTGCACATGCCACTTACCCCCAGAGCTACCCACCTGAATAAGGGCAGATGCCATATTGCTCTCTCTCCTGGGGAGTTAGGGCCCCTCTAATAAACCTTACAATAATCTTTCTCTTGTGCCTGCCTGCCTCTGCATGGTCCCCTGGGATGCTCGTGATAGATCCTAACATAACTTTCTCTTTCTTAACACTGATATTTAACAAAGATGCCCCTTTGTCATTTCTTTCTGACCTCCTTTAGCAACAGTTTCTGGACCAGTCTAGTCCTGTTGGGCTTTTGTCATTCCTCACCTGACCTGGAGTCATCCTTCCCAGTTTAATTCAAGTTTAGATCCAAGTTTAGATTCCCCTAGGAGTCTACTTGGAATCCCATGAGAATTCCTTCAAACCTTCAGAGTTCAGAGAAGTCAGGGCCCCACAGGTACGGAGCCTGTTCTCATTTTTTGTGAGTGTCTGAATTCGGCTTCTCTAAACTCTAAATTGCCAATGTGGCTGTCTACATTCCTCACAAGACTTAACCTAAGGGATCTGAGTTGTGATTTTCTTTCTACTTTATAGTTAACCTCTTTCTTTCCCAAAATATTCTAGCATACCCAAAAGGGTTGTTTCTATTTTTTATACCAGTACTGGGACTTGAACTCAGGGCCTAGTCACTGTCCCTAAGTTTTATGCTAAAGATTAGCACTCTATCACTTGAGCCATAGCTCCATTACCAGCTTTTTGGTGGTTAATTGGTGCTAAGAGTCTCATGGACTTTGCTGCCCAGGCTGGCTTTGAGCCACAACCCTCAGATCTCAGCCTCCTTAGTAGCTAAGATCGCAGGTGTGAACCCCCATTGCCCAGCCTCAATAGTTTTAATATATAAAACAAGTTGTTTAAATAGGGATACAGGTGGACCCATTGCAACAATGAGATGTACAAGTCGTTATGTCGAAAACAAACTTTATAACTTTGGTGAGGAGGGGGCGGGGGCGGGGAGGATTGGGGGAGGCAGGGAGGGAAGGGATGGGAAGGGGAAACAAAGGAGGAGGCTACAATGCTTGATAAGAAATGTACTCATGGGGCTGGGAAGGTGGCTCAGTGGTAGAGCGCTTGCCTTGCATGCCTGAGGCCCTGGGTTCGAGTCCTCAGCACCACATAAGCAGAAAAAGCCGGAAGTGGCGCTGTGGCTCAAGTGGTAGAGCACTAGCCTTGAGCTCAAGAGCTGAGGGACAGCGCCCAGGCCCAGAGTTCAGGCCCCACGACCGGGGACCCAAAAAAAAAAAAAAAAAAGAAATGTACTCATTATCTTGCCCATGTAATTGTAACCCCTAATAAAAAAATTAATCTTCTCTAGATGGGTGTGATAGCTAACACCTTTAATCCTTGCTAATACTGCTAAGATCAATAGAGGTTAAATCCCAACTTGGGCAAAAAACAAATAAATAAACAAAAACCAGTTTATAAGACTCCATCTCAACAGAAAAGTTGGACATAGTGTTGTGTGTCTGACATCTCAACTATGGCAGGAAGCATGCAGGCAGATCATCCTCTAGGTTGAACTTGACAAAAAAAGAAGCCTCATTTTAAAAGTAACCAGAGCAAAAAGGGTTGAAGGTAAAGTGGGACACCTGCCTAGCAAGTACAAAGGACTTGGAGTTCAAATCCTAGTAATTCTAGAATAAAATAAAAGCAAATTGCATTCCTGCAGTGGAAGAGAATTATGGATGTACGTTGTATGTGCCAATCCTGGCCTTTTCTTTTTCATTGAGTGTTGTAACTTAAGAAACTTTACATTTTCTCCTCCAATTCCTATTTTTCTCATCTAGAAAAATAGAAGCTGTCTCCGCTTATACGTAATTCTAATTGTAAATACTTTTAGGGATCTGAACGTTCCCATGTCCTGATTATTTACTTACTTATTTACTTTCAGCTTCTACATCACTGAGAACAAACATTGGTGCTTGGTATTATTGGCTTGGTTGAGGAATCGGTGTTTCTTACTCTTCTTGGTAGGTAGACCCTAATTGAGTGGATTATATCATAAGTATATTTTACGAAATAACCTCTGGAAAAAGAAATAATATGAATCAGCTAGCCCTATTTTTTTTTCAGGAGAGTCCATATTTCTGATGACTCACTTGAGAATGAGTAGCTCCCCTAAGAAACATGCCCTCCAGCAGCTGAAACTAAACCACCATGTGCTGCACCTGCACGTTGCTTTCTCCATATCTGAATCACATAACTAACATTTTCTAGAAGTTCAGGGTTCAGACAAGGTATTTGGACTGAGGATGGTAAAGAGAGAAGGTGGCTGCCATGGAGGTCTGCAAGGAATGTAGCAATGTGGCTTCAAATGCAGAAGCCTGAAATCCCTTCTGGGTTTCTGAAAATGCCTGGGGGCAGGAGGGGAGAAGGCAGCCTATTGTCTAGGATCAGCTAATGAAAGAGCTGGAGCCCCAGGGTTACTCCAAGCCATAAATATATGACTCCACCACTGGCCCAAGATCTCTACGGGGAGCTTTGTAGGTCAAAATCTTCACAGCTTATTCCCCACATGGGACACAGTGAAGGGGATGGCTCTCTGGTCACACCAGTTAAAACCCAGCCAAGCAGTGGGAATTCTCTGCATTGGGTTCTATTATTAGAATCCAATTACCATCTGGTGGTGTGTTATAGGGAAGTGCCATTCTTCTGTGTCAGCAAACACAAAATGCAGCAGTTTGGTGTGCAAGCTGGAAGCTTTCAGAGTACAGAGCAGACTACAGAAAAATAGTTTCATTCCTGCCCATTAGAATGTGCCTACCTTTGGGATATACTTATTGAGCTTGACTGTAGAAAAGGAAGATCTTATTCTGGTGTCCTGATGACCTTTAAGGTGCTAAAATCATCTTCCCAGACTTAATCTACTGCATTGATGGTTTATTTTACTGTGTTATTCTGTTCCCTTTCCTCCTGAATGCAGCCCAATAAGCATAGGAAAGCCAGACTTTGCTCAAAAAGTAGGCTGCTAGTTCTCCAAGAACCACCTTGTGAGGCAGGACCATAGAGCCCCTGAGTCTGGTCCTTCTTTTATTTTTTTTTTACTACTCTTAATGAAAGGAAGCCACAGGCTATTTTACGATAACTAGTTTGATTGATATGGAAATAGTGTGGTGGATATAGTTTGATGGATACTCAACCCAAAGATTCTCTTGGCAATCTCCTTAGATAATTTATTCTAACAAAGTTAGAAAAGAAATTATGCTTACAATCTCTCCTAGACAAAACTTCTTTGGAAGTTTAATGGAATTGGAATTTAAGGACGTATTTATTAAAGTGACAGAAGAGAAGGTGCTGGGAGATAAAGCTGGGACAGCTTGTATATATGAATCTGAAATCTAGAGGTTTCTGAATTAAAAGATTTCTTTTCTGTCTTGCTCACCTATTGTAGTGCCTAATTTGACTCTTTAATTTGCTCCATTCTAACTCTTCCATGCAGAAATGATACAGATTGACTAATAAGGAGACAGGAAAATTAAAATTAATAATCACCAAAAAAGACTCAGACTCAGACATTGAAACCAAGAAGTAAAAACTGAAAAATGAAAGCAATTAGCTCTCCCTCCCACCACATCTCCTTTTAGGTATTAAGTTAAGAAGGACAGGAAGATATAATAGGAAAAATATGTTCTTTGAGAATGTTAAGAAGCTCTTTACAGCAGGTAGGGAAAGGGAAATAAAAGGTAAGATTGGCAAAGAAGAATCCTAAACTCACCTATTGTCCCTGTGTTTGGGGCTGACTACATCACATCTCTATGTTATAGAACAATAAATAGCATCCATCTTACCCACCAAAAACAAAGTCTAAGGATTAGGGTGTGCTCTTCCAGCTCAGGCAATATAAAGACCACGGACAAGAGATGCCATTTTGAGTCCTTTACTCCCATGCTCTGTGTGTGTGTGTGTGTGTGTGTGTGTGTGTGTGTGTGTGTGTGTGTGTGTGTGTGTGTTTATTAGCCCCATGTTGGTACAGCTCAAAGTGAAGAGACCATTTCACTGCAAAGGCCAGGCAAACAGTAGAAGTAAGAGGAAGGTAGCTTCAGTTACAGGAAGGAATGCCTTTATCAGAATTTGGAGCAAACACAGCAAATCCATTTAACTGAAGAGTCTACACTAAATGTTTTGAAGAATTAACTCCCTGAGTCAGCTGCAATGTAATAAAAGGAGCACAGTATATTGACACACAACCATAGAAAAGCAATGCATGGACAATTTACCCAGACACTCCAGGTAAACAGCTACTGTCTATAGTCAGGTGGAAGCTCAAGATTGTTCAAATGCTGATTTCAGCCAGTGGCTGCCATCTGTAATCCTAGCCACTCAAGAGGCTGAGATCTGAGGATCCCAGTTCAAAGCCAGTCTGGGCAAGAAAGTCCATGAGACTCTTATCTCCAATTAATCACAGAAAAAGCTGGAAGTGGTGTTGTGACTCAAAGTGGTAGAGCACTAGCTTTGAGCAAAAAGGGGCTCAGGGACAGCACCGAAGCCAAGAGTTTGAGCTACAGGACCAGAAAAAAAAAAGATTATCATTATGACACTTCAGTTTTGTTCATATGTCAGTAGGGCTTAAACTCTGGGCCTCACACTCTTGTTTGGCTTTTTCCCTAAAGGCTAGTTTTCTATATTTGAGCCACACCTCTTCTGGCTTTTTGCTGGTTAATTGGCGGTAAGAATTACCGCCCAGGATGGCTTTAAATTATGATCCTCAGATCTCAACCTCTTGGGAGAGTAGAATTACAAGCATGAGCCACCATCACCTGGCTTGATACTTCATTTTTAAACTGTTCTTGGTTAGAACTATATTTGAAGAACCCCAGTACACTATTGTTGGGTTATGCACCAACTGCTACAGTTTACCCATCAAGGGCTCCAGTGATACTCAAAGGGGGTCCTTATTCTTGCCTACATTTTCATGCAAGTCAGAGAGAAGAAGGCAATCAGAAGTTGGGACAGGAAAGGAAAATTTGCATGACTGGTGCCCTAGGCAATGTTAAAAGAATAATGATAGCCAATTCTTTTGTTGTTACCTGGGATCATATAAGGACAAAAAGAATGATGCATAACGATCCCAAACAAGAAGAGTTAGTCAAAATAATTCCTTTCTAGTCAACCCATGTGTAATATTTATTTTAGAAAAAAATGTATATAAATGTTATTTGGGTCATTCAAGTTAAATGAATTGGACACTAAAGGATTTGTTAAATACATTTCTCCACTGGGCACTGTATAAGGTGCTGGTTTTATTAAAGACTAATTGGGCATTTAGTTGACTGGGGAATAGTAATTGCTCTGAACTGTGAGGTATTTTGAATAATAGCTATTGCTTTAATAAGGATTTACTCTGAAGACTTTATGGGCACAGAGGGAAAGGGTTTTTGAAAAAGACAAGCTTACAGCACTCAAGCAATTCCATTATACCATGTTTTCCCAGGCGTCCTTGGAAAATGAAAGTCACTTTCCCTAGGGGAGTAATAGGGCCTCTGCTTCTTATTTACCAGGAAGTAAACATTGGAGAAGCTCAACAATTTGGCTGCTCTGTTCTTTCTCAGGATGGAATTGCCTTAATATCTGGCCTCAGACTAAAAGAAGTGAATGAGAAGCAGGTGTATGTATTTGCTCAGGCTCAGTGAAGGCTCAAATTCACATTTGTCATGGTATAGGATAAATAAGGCTAGGTTAGAATTTGAAAGAATGTAGGCATACTACAAAATAATGTCATTGCTAGGAATTTTTTTTAAAAGGAGCCTTTGTGTCAGATGAAAAAGAAAAATGTATAGGGCAAAGAAGTGAGAAATAGGACAATTTTTTTATCATATTACCATATGACCAAGATGAAAAGTCTTCATCATTTTGTAATGAAAAATGAACATAATTCCTTTTACCTGTATCCTCTTGTCTGTAAGCCTACTCAAATTTAAGACTCAGCTCTCAGCTTCTTCAAGACGTTCTCCACGGTTCCATCAACCAAAAGGATTCCCCCATTAGAGCTCCTCAAGCTTATCCCTTCCACCATGTCATTCTCCCAGGATGCCTTGTGCTGGGATGACAGATGCACCACAAATCTCTCCCTTGGTACATGTCTGGCTCCAGGATTCATGCCTTATATTTCTACTTTGTCCACAATGCTTTGCACACAGCATGAACTCAGAACAAATATCATCAATGAATGTACAGACAATGAATGGTAGGCAGTTTCCTTAAAATTCAAGATATTAGGTACATTTCCATATTACCAGGAAATTGGATTTCAGCAGAAAAGTTTTATGTCTCTTTGCAGTCAACACAACAATTCTTGCTGATTATCTCAAAAACGTGTTTCTGTCTTGTTTCTTTGAGTCAGCATTTGAATAAGGACGCATATTGTATTTGGTTGTTAACATTTCTGTCTCCTTTAATCTCTCCTTATTTTTGGTCTTGTTTTCCTGTGTACACTGGTAAGAGAAACCAGTCTTCCTGTGGAGTATTCGGCACGCTAGGTTTCATGGGTGACTTACACTTAATATTGCTCATCTTGTTCCTCCGTCTTCATATTCCCTGCACACTGGCAATTAATTCACTAAGCTTGATGAGATTCAAAAAAGCAAAAAAGCATCATAAATGATACTTTTCTTACTAATTCATAGAATCATGTTCTCTCTTTGTTTAAAGTGATATAAAGATTGATTGGATTTTAATACTCATTATAAAATCCCCCACCAAACTATATGATAGTAACTTTAGCATCCATGAAGGATGTTATCTAGGTTCTTAGTTTCATTGAAGAATACAAATTTGTAATTTTCAATTCTATCATTCCTTCTGGTTGTAATAACTATAAATTTCCCAAAAAGAAATACTTTCCACAAGCTAGGCATCCTTGGCTCATACCTATAATCCAGCTGCTCAGGAAGTTGAAATCTGAGGATCAAGGTTTGAAGCCAGCCTAGGCAGACAAGTCCATGAGATTTTGTTTGTTTGTTTTTGGTCATGGGGCTTGAACTCTGGGACTGGGCGCTGTCCCTGAGCTCCTCAGCTCAAGGTGAACTCTAAACCACTTGAGACACAGAGCCACATCCAGTTTTCTGGTGGTGTATTGGAGATAAGAATCTCAGTTTTCTGGTGGTTTATTGGAGATAAGAGTCTCATGAACTTTCCTGCCTGGGCTGCCTTTGAACCACTATCCTCAGATCTCAGCCTCTTGAGTAACTAGGATTATAGGCTTGAGCCATGGGTACCTGGCTTCCATGGGATTTTTTTACTCCAATTAACCAGTGAAATGCTGAAACTGAAGGTAAGACTTAAGTGGTAGAGTGTCAGGTAAAGAGCAAAACCTATAAGACCTTGATTTCAAGCCCAAGTATCAGCATACATAAGAAAAAAGTACTTTCTTATACACAATATCTTATTCTTGAATTTTAAGTTTGTGCAGGAAAATAAAAGAAATAATTCATCATTTTTCATAATCTCTCAGAATAAGTTAATTTAATAGCATATTCCATAGTTAAAATGAGATTCTTGTTTGAGAATATTATCACAAGCTCATAAATTTTTATATACTGGAGAGTGTCCCAAACATTGTTTATTATTCTTTCTAGTGTTCAAATTGTCTTAGCCCAGTGGGGACTTCAAGTTGATCTTAGTGTGCTTTTATCTATAACTATTTACTTTGAAAATGTTCAAAGCTATAGAAAAGTTTAAAGAATAATAAAAATGAATCTCCAAATAGCATCCACAACTAGTAACATTTTGCTACTTTTGCTTTATTTTTCTTTGTTCAGAACCCTTTGAGAATAAGTTAGAGTCTGCATGAACTTCAAATATTTCAGCTCACATGTTTTAAGAATAAGGATATTTTCTTATATAACTACAATATTAAGCCAGGCACCAGTAATCCTAACTAATCAAGAGTCTGAAATCTAGAGAGTTCAGGTTCAAAGCCAGCCTCTGGAGTCTACAAGACTCCATTTCTAATTAACCAGCAAAGAGCCAGGCTAAAGAGACAGCTCAAGTAGTAAAACACCAGCAGAGTAAGCAAGTTGAGTGAGTATGAGGCTCTAAGTTCAAATCCCAGTACCAAAAAAATAAAAATAAAACCCACAATATTGTTATAGCTGAGAAAAATTCAGATGATAAAATTTTATGTCACTTGAAACCTATCCAACCTTTATTGATATTTCTGAATTGTCTTCACAGTATCTTATAAATTATTTTCCTGCTATCCAGATTCCAGTTCAATTTTCCATAATGCATTCATTTGCTGTCTTTTTAGAACTTTTTAATCTTCAACAGTTTTCCTACTTTCTTTTCTTTCATAGTATCAGCTCTTTGAAGGCCCAGTGCCCTTGATGACCTGATTTTTGGATTTGGCTAAATGTTTCTTCATATAGCCGCTTAACCCATTGCTCTATCTTCTATTTCCTATAAATTAGAAAATGGAAATGGAGCTGTGGCTTAATTGATAGAGTTCTAGCCTTGAATGCAAAGCTAAGAAACAGTGCCCAGGCTTGAACTCAAGGCTTTTCACTCTCACCTGGCTTTTTCACTGGCTAGCTCTCTACCACGTAAGATACACCCTACTGCACTTCTGACCTTTTTGCTAGTCAATTGGACCTACAAGTCTCATGGACTTTCCGGCCCAAGCTGGCTTTGAGCCACAATCCTCAGATCTCAGTCCCCTGAGATTATAGGCATAAGCCACTGGCACCTAGCTCTCCAGGCATATTTTAGTATATTTTTCAGGATATAAGGACTATTAAAAAACTTTAACCACAAAATTATTACAGTTAAAATAATAATATTTCCAGACTATTAGAAAATATCCCACATTCAAATTTCCTTTATTGTCTCATTTGACTCAAGATCCAAGTAAGTCTCTTGCATACTGAGCTTGATGTGTATTTCAGATTTTTATTTATTTTTTTAATTTTTCTTTTTTCTGTCATTCGAGGAGCTTGAACTCTGGGTTTGAGCATTGTCGCAGCACTCTTCAGCTCAAGGCTAGCACTCTTCTACCTGAACCACAGCACCACTTTCAGGTTTCTTTTGATGCGCTGTCTGTCCTCTATCTCTCTCTTCCTCCAATATATATGCTGAGGAAACTTGGATCAGTTGGCCTGGAAAATGTTCATAATGTTGATTTGCTTGTTGCATCCTCCCATTTACCATGTTCCTCTGAGTCCTAATGTCACTTTCTACTATGGAGCTATTTTACTCTCAATTAAACATATAGATTCACTCAATTACCAACATAAAGCCACATAGCATTTAAAATCACTTCAAAATATATGAAGACATGCTAGAACAACATATGTCTTTCCTGTTCAGATGTTAACAGCTATCCATAGACAGCCTACTTTGACCCTTCAAAGCGCAGGTCAAGTGCAAGAGAATAAGATCACATGATGGTTGTGAAAGAAGCACTATCTAGAAATACTCTATCCCAAAAGGGGTCAGTATCTCTTCTAACAACTCTCTAAGCAGTGCTTCTAAGGATCCGCAAGATATGAGGCATTCAGAGAAGTCCATAGCTATGGCATTCTGGCCCATATGTGTGGTTCATTTCACCTCTTTCCAGTCCAGATAAACCTGACCAAGTACAAATCAGCTCTACCCTGAGCAATTTCTAAGGAAACTGAAAACTAGTTCTAACTTTCCAAAGGGAAGAAGAATCAGTTTTGTTAATCCTTTTCTCTCAGCTGTAGCTCCTATAAACAGATAGGCTTGACCAGATTCATTGTTCTCCCAAGAACACTTCAGAAGTGATTTTGTGTATTTCCAATAAGATACATATAACACCTACTTGGGTCCCTTTCTGTGATGTTAGCAGTTGTTGATTATCAGCATCTGAAGTTATCAATTGATTAGGGATTTCAAAAGGTGATAATTGGATTCTATCATTCTTTCAGAATGTGTTAGCTGGAATAGTTCCACAAATAAAATACTTAGCATGAGGTATGTTGAGTTCATAGAAGAAAGGCAAGAAAAATGCATGGTTCCTCTTTTTATTTCCACTTATAATAAGAATGAATTAATCTTCTAGCAGCCTTCAAAAGTAATAAATGAGGGACCTATACTGGGGAAAGTAAAAGAAGTACAAAAGGGGTTGGGAAAGCCCAAATAGAGAAAGAACAAAAACAAGGTTAATAAATGATGTATCTTCCCCAAGAGTAATAAAAGCATTATATCAACTGCTTTGCTAAATTTATGCAAATAACTTTTAAACTTGGATGAAATGGATTTTTTTCTCTGAGAAAAATAAAATTTACTGCAAAAGCTAGAAGAAGCATTCTTCAAACAGCACTAATCCTAACTAGCTTCACAGAGAAATTTTATTCAATCCTTAAAAGGTGGAGGATGGGAAAACAATCTTAACTCTATTGCAACTATTCAAGAACATAATTCAAGAATTATGCTTATGACTTCAGTATAATTTTAACATCAAATCTGATCATTGTAGCAGAGAGAAAAAAAGAAATACAGATTCTCTTTTGAATATTAATGACCAAATTTCCAGAATTCCCAAATTCCCATTTGCAATTCTGATTACAAATGGGCTCAGAATTCAATTAAAAAGTAATACAGGCCAGGTATGGTGGGTCACACTTGTAGTTTCAGTGTGAGAACCTGATGTCACCACCACGCAAGCCAGGCCACTGGGGGGCAGGGTGTCAAAGGGCAGCTTAGGGGGTCAGTCCACTGGATATAAAGAGGAGAGGTGTCCCAGGAGGAGAGAGAGAAGGAGGAGACACCGCAAGAGACTGAGGAGAGTCCAGGCTGGCCTGAGGGAGACCTGGGCTGGAGGAGAGGTCCAGGCCAGCCTGAGAGGTGACCCAGGCCAGCCTGAGAGGAGATCCAGGCTAACAAAGAGGCCCGAGAAGATCCCAAATGGCAGAGGTACCCGGGGATGCCCAGGTCAGTAGAGAGGCTTGGGGAGGCCCAGGCCAGTATGAGAGGAGACCCTGGCTGGCAGAGAGGACCAACAAGACCCAGGCTGGCAGCAGAGAGACCTGCACAGGGCCAAGAGGCCTACAGAAAGGCCTGCACAGGGCAGATAGGCTTGTGGAAAGGCTTGTGAAGAGCCAAGAGGCCTGTGGAGATCAGAGAGGCCCACGGAGTGGTGGAGAAGCCTGTGGAGAGGTGGCAAGGCCTGTGGAAAGGAGGAAAAGGAAAAAAAATCTTGCCCACTTGGAGGTTACAGCTGATTCTAGTTCTGAGGTAACCGAGGACAGGGTTGCAAACCAACTATTATAACTCCTTTGTCACCTTTAACTGTAACTCTGTGGATTTTCTCCTGTGTTGCACCAGCTACCCAAGACATGGAGGTAGGAGAATCACAAGAAAGAGACAGTATCTGAGAAATAAACTATAGTGAAAAAAGAGGAAAAAATAGTGGGAGGGGTGAAGATATGACTCAAGTAGGAGAGTAACTTATATAATAACCACAATGCCCTGAGTTCAAACCCCAGTACCATCAAAATAAAAATAAATAAAAAAATAACATATTGTCATTGAGCCAGCCAAAGTTCTTCAAAGAAATACAACCAATAAGATGGATGCTCATGGCATGCTGACACAGAGATGTGTGTTCAGTGTGCCATCATTTAGGTAACATATAATAAAATAAAAATGTAGTGATATCAGCTTGAATCTCATAAAATACATGATATAAATAAATATGCAAGTAGTAGTATAGGAAGTGTAGCATGATTATATGCAGGTGAGCAGATGGGAAATGGGAGTTAAAAAGACACTTTACTTCATGTATTTGATAAAGTTTTTAATGAATGATTTTCTTTGCTCTGTATTTATATGTCTTAAAGACTGCCTAAAATGTGAGCACTGTACTTGATAAAGGAAACTTCACCTGCAGATTCAGTATGGTGTATCTGTGGACAATTAGATGGAGAGTTAAAATAGAACCTTTTTTTTAAGTCAGTCATGGGGCCTGAACTCTGAGCCTGGGCATTGTCCCTCAGCTCTTCAGCTCAAGGCTAGCACTCTACCACTTAAGCCATAGTGCCACTTCTGGCTTTTTCTGCTTATGTGGTGCTGAGGAATCGAACCCAGGGCCTCATGCATGCAAGGCAAGCACTCTACCACTGAGCCAACTTCCCAACCCAAAATAGAACTTCTTTAATCTGGTAAAATTGTAAAAAAAATGCATTAAAATCCAAACAAAGACACTTTACACACACCTACACAGGTACATATGCACATCAGTGAACATGTGTGTATCTATGTTTGACGTTTTCTTTTCTTTCTTTGCCAGTACTAGAATTTGACTCAGAGTCTTGCCCTTGCTCAGATTGCTTGCGTGGCTGGTGTTCTACCACTGGAGCCACATCTTCAGTTCTGCTTTCTGCCGATTTTTTTGGAAAAGGAGTCTACCAAAATTTTCTGTGCAGATTGTCCTTAAACTGTGATCCCCTATATTTGAGTAACTAGGCTTAAAGGTGTGAACTACAATATTTTCTTTTTTATTAGCATTAACAATACAAGGGCATTCCTTGTGTATGAACAAAGTATACATACAATGTACTTTGAATAAGTCCACCACCATCGGATACAAAGACTAATGTGACCCTGCCTGAGAATTCGTGTTCTGTGTGAGGTTTATGTGTGCTGGCAAACAAGGAGAAAACTTCTCCATAATCCTGGCAAAGCTACAGCCTCTGGGGGGGGGGGGTAGGTGGGAGGAGAAAGCTCTTTCCAAATCTAGGCAAAGGTCCGGATGCCCGGCCATGACCTTGGTAGAGGACATGAGGAAAGCACCCTTCATGCTGCTCCTCCAATTAATCCTGTGGAACAATGCTTCAAGATTCCCTTTGTGTGTCTGAGGAAGCCCACCTACACTTTGCTTACTCTTTGTAACCTTTGATAACATAGAACTGCTTCACATTTATTGTCAAGGATTAACTCTTCCCACTCACTGACTAAAGGTTAACTCTCGTTGTCTGTATTCCAGTAAAAGTAAGATTAACTTTCTGCCCCCTGACTGAAGATTTACTTTCTATGCCTGTATGCTGTATGTAAGCATGTGATGCTTCAATAAACTTTGTCCATGCCCACATGGTGTGATCCACTTTCTGTCTACCAGAGGCATGATCCCAGATCTTGCTGAGGAATCAGCAACACACCACCTCTATTATATTCCCTTAATTCCCTTTCCTTCCTTCTTTCTTTCTTTCTTTTTCTTTTTTAAGTGTTTGATGAGCTTCATTATGCACTCTCATATGTATATATACATGCATGCATATACATATATACATGTGTATATTGCATGTATATACACATATGTATATAAATATGTGTATATGCACACATATGTATGCATGTGTATGTGTACATATTCATATATGCAAATATGGTGTACTTTGTATATAGAATGTTAATTATGTGACTATATTATTATATTAGAGTCCTCTAGAAAGGCAGAATAATAGCAAAATAGTACATATGACACTTGTACATATATTATAAAGAACTGACTCTGAGAATTGTGGGGGCTGAAAGTGGAAGAACCAGGAAAGCTGCATGGCTCAAATCCAAGCTTGAAGACCTAAGAAAGAGAAAAGCCAGTGGTGAGCCCTCATTCAATTCTAAAGGCTCAAGAACCAGATGCTATGACATCCACGGACTGGAGGAGATGGATATACTCACTCAAGCAGAGAGAGCAAAGACATCCTTCCTCTGCTCTTTTGTCCTGCCCATGCTTTCCACACATCACATTAGTGTGATGGACCTTCTTCATCAGTTCATTTATTTAAATGTAAATATCTTTCAAAAATGCCCCCACAGACATACTTAGAAATAATCTTTTAAGACTATTATAGTCCTGGCCAAACTGATGCATTAAGTTAATCATCACCATTGGCTATTAAAATTAATTTTTAAAATAGGAAAAGTAAGCATGGGACAGATCTGGGAACCCCCCATAACATGTTTGGGGTAATGCTTGCTAGTTTTCTTAGGGTTCTTTCTTCAATGAATTTGTAACTTTTCTCATCTCTTGCAAAAAGCTGACAGAAAAATGCTTTAACATCTGCACATAAGAGTTACTTAAAAGTCTTTCTTTGGAAAAAAAATCACATATGCTTTAGTTGAACTTTTATCATTAAACAGTCCCATGATTCCGAATAGAGCATCTATTTGTCTCATTTGTCTCAGTTCCAGTCAGACTACATGCTGCATAATGCATCTAAGTTACATTTATTTATAGCCTATTAGTCACCCATGCTCTTTGTGGAGATGCTAGAAGAACTTTTTGAAAATTAAGAAATAGATTTTGTGGTCTAATTTTTGATCCCCCACCCCATATATGGCAATAACAATGGGATATTCTAAGATTATTTTTAATATTTGTCTCATTAATTCATTGGTTCTAAAAATGCAAGCCAAATGGTTAGATTGTACACAAAAACCTGTGGGGAAAGAAGACTTGAGCAGCCCTCAACTAAAAACCAGGAGTTTGTCCCCAGGGCCCTATCATTGGGTGTACCATATTTATTCTAGGGTAAAAAAATAAATGAGGACTATAAAATAGATTTTTTGATACATCCATTTCAGTTTTGTTTTAAAATTCATTGTGTTTGCTGTCAGGATATATTAAAGGCTGTATAAAGATGCATTCAGGGGGATATATTAAAGGCTGTATAAAGATGCATTCAGGGGCTGGGAAGGTGGCTCGGTGGTAGAGTGCTTGTCTTGCAAGCATGAGGCCCTGGGTTTGATTCCTCAACACCACAAAAGCAGAAAAAGCCAGAAGTGGCACTGTGGTTAAAGTGGTAGAGTGCTAGCCTTGAGCTGAAGAGCTGAGCGACAGCACCCAGGCCCAGTGTTCAAGCTCCATGACCAACAACAACAACAACAAAAGATGCATATATTTTAAAAAGAAACAATACTTTTGACACTGCTTTATCACATGTCAAGATGAAAAGGATTAAATCAAAGCAATATACCAATAATCACCTGGGTGATTTTTCTTCCTGTTCCTTCCTGCTGCAGAGGAAGAAGCCAGGGATGGCAAAAAGCTACAAATGGTGGAATCTGTGGTAGCTCAATTATTGCTGGTCTTTACCTCCAAGGCACAGGAAATTCAAGGGAAAAGAAATAGGGCCCTCAGTCCACAAGAGACCTATGTTAATCCTAGTATTTTCCCCATCTGGATATTGTTTTATTGATTATTATTTTTTTAATTTTATTGTATTGTATTTATTGATATTCAGAGGGGTTACAGTTATATAAGTCAGGTAATGAATACATTTCCTTTTGAATAGTGTCACTCCCTCCCTCATCCTGTCCCAGTTTTTCCCCTTGTGGTTTCCTTCCACACCAAGTTTTGTTTTGTTTAAATTCCTTTTTATTTATAAACTTCTTGATGGCAGAAGCCATCAGGGCTTCTATGCTTCCATCCTCTAATAATAATATATTCCTGTGCACAGCTGTCTTTCATAAACACTGGTTGAATAAGTTAATAAATTCAAAGTTTTGGAAGCCAAGAAAAATAGTTTTCAATTGACTTTGATATATTGTTTTTAGTGTAGGAAGTAATATTTCATAAATGTTTTTATTCTCAAGAACTTAAGCACTTGTCAAAGATGTAAGAGGTTTGGGAGATTTTGTTTAATTTTTATTTTTATTTTCCTTTTATAAAAATAATTGGTTCTACAGATGACCATTTTATCTCAGAAGAGTCAAGGGGGTTTCTCAGGTAATTTCCACTGACTATATGTTAGGAGCTACACTTAGATCAAACAATACAATGAGTATGTAAATGATATTATTTCTATACCTGAGTGTTGGGTTTAGTTATTGTGTGAAATAATCTGCTTCCAGTATTTGGAAGGGCAATTGATTTTTAAAATATTGAACTTGTATCCTGTAACCCTTGCTAAGTACTAGCTCTAGGAGCTTTTTTTTGTATGTATTATTAATAGAGGATGAGAGCATAGATAAGTAAATCAAACCCTGATACAGGTTGACCCATTGCAACAATGAAATGTACAAGACACTATGTCGAAAAATGAACCTTACAATTTAGGCATGGGGGTGGGGAGGGGATGTAGTTGTGGAGATGGGAAGATGGGAGTTAAGGGATGGTAGGGGAAAAACAAAGGAGGAGGCAACGATGCTGGATAAGAAATGTACTCATCACCTTGCTCATGTGATTGTAACGCCTCTGTACAGTATTTTCACAATAAAAAAACTATTTTAAAAAGTTTATAGACAAAAGGGAATTGAAAAAGTATTTTTTCTTTTTTTGTCGGTCATGGGTCTTGAACTCTGGGCTTGGGTGCTATCCCTCAGCTCTTCAGCTCAAGGCGAGTGGTCTACCACTTGAGCCATAGCACCACTTCCTGAAAAAGTATTTTTAACAAAATCCTTGATATATGATTAAAGCATCACCCAGTCTGTCCATCTCTTTAAGGCAATCTTTCCTGTCTCTGGCTCAACATAAGTCCTAAATATGGTACAGAGAGAATATTAGATAACAATGAGTGACTGCTAGCCCTGCTGTCTTGCTTGCCTTCTCTTGTCATTCTTTAGTCTTTTCTTATCCTCTTCCTCTTGCAAAAAATTGTTGAGACTCCAACCATCACCCATCCAGCCTTCCACCCACCCACCCATCCATCCATCCATCCATCCATCCATTCTTTCTTTTACCTATTCATCCATCCACCCATCTACGTATTCATTAACAATTACTGAGTGCCCATTGCCAGCCAGGCCCAGTCTTGGTTCTGGAACAGAGACAGAAGTTCAGTGTGTTGCAAAGAAGGATACTATTCCCTGGACCTCCCTCAGATCTATCCCTATCTTAGCTTGATTTTGGACACTGGGCATGCCATTCATCAGAGTCAACAGCATTCTAAGAAACTGATACATTCCCTACTGGCCTCAGCTATGAAGGACCCCTATAGATGAGACAATAGGAAAATTATAAACAAAAGGCACAAATGTAGCTGAAGGTCTTACTGTATTAAAATTCAGTTTTCCATGGTCAAGATATTTGTGCATGGGGCACATACATATGTACGTATACCCACCACTGAACTTAGCCTCGATGATTAAAGGCCATGTGTGTATTTACTCTTTTCCTAGTCCCATATTTCCTTCTCTGAGCCAAGAGGGAATCTAAATGCTTCTGGAATTATTTTTTTCTTTGGGGTATTTTTGGTCAGCCAATATTCCATTTTTCTAAGTCCTTTGACTATTGTTACATCTTGAAAGCAGTGGACCATGGGATATCCATATATCCTCAAACCCTTTGCCAGTGATAATTGATCAAATTAGAGCCAGCAGCTGATGACTCATATCTTTAATCCTAGCTATTGTAGACTCTGAGCTGAAAAGTGAGTGAAACTTCATTTCAAACTAACCAGCAAAAACCTAGGCTGGAGGAGTGACTGAAATGGTAGCACACCAAATGTAAAGCAAGCAGGCTGAGGAAGCACATGACCTTTGAGCTCTAGCCCTAATTCCAGAACAAAAATTATTCAAGTCATATTAGCTTCTTCCTTCCAGGAGTTTGAATTTGTACTCAAAAACAATCATTATTGTGTTGGAAACTTTTGCCTAGTGGCAATAATAGATTTTGAACTCGGAGCTTTGTGCTTGCTAGGCAGGTGTTCTACCACTAGAGCCATGCTCTCCATCCCTTTTTGCTTTAAAAGCAAATAATAAGGTCATTTTTGCCCAGAACCAGCCCCAGACCTTGATTCCCTCCTGGTTACACCTTCCACATAAAATTGATCCATCACACCCATCTTATTTGTTGAAATAGGGACTAACTTTTGCCTAGGTTGGCCTTCAGCTGAGATCCTCCTGATCTCTGACTCCTGATTACTTGTACTGAAGCTCCTAAAATGATGGTAGGACCTTTGGAAGGTGATAATGTTTAGCTAAACTAAGAGAAGGCAGCTTCTCTGGTGGAATTAGTGCCCTCATGTGGAGAAAATGAGACTAGAGCTTTCCTTCTGCAGTGAGGATATGGCCATCTGCAAGCCAGGAAGCAGACCTCACCATGCTGGCAGCCAACTTTAGAGCTCCTCTGCTCCAGAATTATGAGAAATAAACAGCTAGTGTCTAAGCCACTCAGACTGTGCTAACTTGTTGCAGCAGTCTGCGCTGACTAACGCAAAAGCTGTCATTTCCATGCACCTGAGCTCTCCCAGGGCTGTGAGGTACACAGATGGGTTCTGTGGAGCTGTGTACAGAGATCCAGCCACACATAGAGATCACCAGGAAAGCAGAAGCCCAGGCCAGAACAATTTCGGGCTGGGGGGTGGGCCTCAGGCCAAGCAATAACCATAAATGTATCACAACCTGCTCAGATTGATTCCTCAGAAGAAGCTGTGAGACCCTAGGAAGTACCTAAACTATTCTGAGTCTGAAGTTTTATGTCTTTACAAATGAGGAAGCTTAAAATCAAATCATAAAGATCCTGCTGCTCCATCAACTCCACTAATGGTATTTGAAATTCGAACTCAACAGAAAGGGTGTACAAATGCAGTCATAATATTCAATGTACCTATGTGAAAATGGAACTAGGAAAATTGAGGGGATGGGATAAGGAGAGATGGGGGAGAATGATGGAAGGGGTGACATTGATCAAGAGGCATTGTACTCATAAACTGACATATTGGACTGAAACCCCTTTGTACAACTATTGAAATCAACTTAAAAAGACTTTCCTATGTCTTCAATATGGGCACTGCTTTAACTTTTTTGACTGGAAATATCAACAGTAGTTGTATTATATCTTTAATTATTATTATTATTTGAAAAATATGTCTTGCAGATTTGAGTGATCAACTCAAGAGAAAAATTCCTCCAGAAAGATTATAAACCTAGAAATGAAGGCTACAAGTGAAAGCACTACAAACACATAAACTTTCACCAGGTATATAATGAATATCACCTTGCTACTAAGAGAAGGAAAACTGGAAAAGCAAGCAAGCTTGAGACATTGGAAGAGGAAAGAGAAAATAATCTGTAAGTGATTTTAAATTTACAAAATACTTCCAGGCTCATTATCCTCTGATGGCCATAAAATTCCTGTGAGGTAGGTAGGATGATTTTCTTATTCATTTTTATTGGAGGTTCAGCAGTTAAATGACTAGGCCAAAGTCACACACACAGTCTCCTTTTCTTCCCTTCTCACTCCTATTCAAACCCTAGACAATACACCTTTTATACTCTTGTCCCATTGTCATCTTCATCATCATCTACTTTCTGCAATTAGTCTACAAATTAGTGGAAATATGTAATACCTGACTTTTTGAGCTTGGTTTTCCTAACTCAACATAATTCATGAAAACAGACCCATTTTCCTGCAAATAATACATTTTCATTTTTCTTTTTGATTGAATCATACTTCATGGTACATACATCTATATCAACTTATCTATAATGTTTCTCTTTATTGTATTACATTATATATTAGATATATATATAGTTATATATTTTTGTATATATAGATGTATGTAAGTGTGTATGTATGTATATGTGTAGTTGTAGTAGTAGTGATAGGTTTGAACTCTAGGTCTTGCACATCTACCACTTGAACCACTCTGCCAACCCTTTTTTGTATTGATTATCTTCGGACTAGGGTCTCCTTTCTGCTTGAGTCTTCCTGGAATACAGTTCTCCTATTTGTGTTTTCCTTTGTTGCAGAGTTAATGGCACATATCACTGCACCCAATCATTGTGATTTTCCTGTAACTTAGAATGACAGGAATGAGCCACCATGTCTAAACACTGGTGGAGATGTAATATGTCAAACGCTCACTTCCAGGCTGGCCTTGAATTGTTATTCTCCTATTTCTACCAATAAGTAGCTAGGATTATAGGCTATTTTCTTTATCCTGACTATCCATTATCTGTTGTTGAGCATCTTGGTTGATTTCATAGTTTGACCATTATGGATAGAGCTTCAATAAACATTGGTATGTAGGTATTTCTCTTGTATATTAATTTATACTCCTTTAGATATATGCTCAAGGGTAGTATAGTTGGGCCATAGTAGGTCTACTTTTAGTTTTTGAGGAACCAACTACTGATTTCCATAATGGTTGTACTAGTTTACATTCCAACCAACTATTTATAAGGGGTTCCTATTCTTCAACACCCTTACAAACACTTACTGTTGTTTTTGTTCTTTGTTTTTTTTATTGTGATTCTGACTGGAGTGGAATGGAATCTTAATATAGTTTTGATTTACATTTCCTTTATTGCTATTGATGGTAAACATTTATTTATCTATAAGCCATTTATATTTCTTCTTCTGAAACCTGTCTGGTCAATTCATTTTCCTACTCATTGATTATATTACTTGGTCCTTTCTGTTTAATTTTTTGAGTGTTTTATATATTCTTGTTATTCTTTTTTTTGCCAGTCCAGGGGCTTGAACTCAGGGCCTGATCACTGTCCCTGAGCTTCTTTTTGTTCAAGGCTAGCTCTCTACCACTTGAGCCACAGCACCACTTCTGGTTTTTTCTGTGTATGTGGTACTAAGGAATCAAACCCAGGGTTTCATGCACGCCACTAAGCCACATTCCCAGCCCTATTAATTCTTTTATTTATGCAGAAAACTAAATTTAGACCTGCCCCCATCTCGCATCTTATACACAAATAAACTCCAGATGGATAAAATATCTTAATGTAAAATTTGAAACTATTGTAAGGAAAACACTGGAAGATAGTAGGATAAGCAATCATTTTTCTTACAGTTGCTAAGGGAATGAGAGCAAGAGTTGACCAACTGGGCTGCATCAAATTAAAAAGGTTTTGTACATTAAAGGAAAGAAATACTAGAATCAAGAGATAGCCACAGAACTGGAGAACAATTGTACCAGCCATCCAAGGGATAAGCATTAGTTCCAGGTTACACTTTTCAGCTTAGCCACCTCTCTTCACCTCCCTATGGCCAATGCTGGATATTCAATTAATATTGAGAGGTAGGAACCTGTGCCTTTGTCCAGCTCTAATCAGTGACCTTGACTTTGGACACAGTGCCTGGCAGAATTTGGTCCATTACTTTAAAGTTCATAAACAGATCTCTTTACCAGAACTTTCCTGAAGCATCATGTTTCCAATTTTTTTCCAGGGAGAGTACTTTGCAATGATAAGTCCATAGGTCTGGTCCATCACAAAGCTGTAGGTTTACCACTTGGCCCTCCTCTCTACCATGTTCCCAAGTTCTTCATATGGTATCCTTCTGCCATGCTAACCACCCCCCGCCACACACACACACAATAACTCACTCTACCTTTCTCAGACAGTGGATCCTCTCAGTCCCTAACTTCCCCTCACCAAAGCACACATGGTAGGTGTGCATGGTATTTATGCTTTGCAATCAAACAAACTCAAAATATCAGTGACTGTACACAGCAAAACGTATTCTTACTTCCACATGTGTCTGACACAGGTCAGAAGAAAATTCATGCTAATGCAGTAGTTCATACTAAGTTCATGCTAGTGTAGTAGTTCAAACTGGAGGGGCCCTGGATAGCTTTATAATGGGAACTGCTCACCAGAAAGCCAAACGTGATTACAGGATGGGAACTTTCAACCCCACACCTACCTCAACTTCTTAGGAGAGAGGTCAGAGGCTAGTTTTAAAAACTGGCAAACAATCCCTTTGTAGATCATTTTCATAATAACAATTAAAATAAAATTTTATTTTAAAAAAGAGAAAATAAAAACTGGGAAACCATGACATTCAAGAAGCTTCTTGAGTGGTGGACACCAACGCTTTTCATCCCATACCTTGTGTCTCTTATATTCAGCTGCTACTGAGTTGTATCCTTTATAATAAACGTGTAAGTAAAATGTTTCCCTGGATTCTGTGCATCATTCTAGCACTAACAGTACTGTTTACACAGTACTGTTGACATTCTGAGCACCCAATTTTGTAGAAATCTAAAACAGTAACAGCCTTAGAGAACTGTGCCTCTATTCTATGAAGCCTCCAGTCACTCTTAATACTTTTGGGGTTTTTTTGTGGGTTTTCATGGGGCTTGAACTCTGGGCCTGAATGCTATCCCTCAGTTCTTTAGCTCAAGGCTAGTGCTCTACCACTTGAGCCACTGCATCACTTCCTGTTTTCTGAGTGATTTATTGGAGATAGTCTCATGGTCTTTCCTGCTTGGGCTGGATCCTCAGATCTCAGCCTCCTGAGTAGCTAGGATTATAGGCTTGAGCCACCGGTGCCCAGCCTCTCCTAATACTTAATTTAGTGCTGAATTAAGTTGCTGAACACCAAGTTGATATTATAGATCCAGAAAATTGGTTCACAAACCTCCACACATCTGGTATATGATAGGATGTTAGAAAAATCACTATGCATATATCCCTAATGAAAATCAACCCCATACATATCTCACCATAAAAAAACAAACTTTTTATCCTGATCTAAGGAAGGAATCATGGGCCACTATTGAATTCAACATTCAATTAGTACTGAGAGAGGTTGGTCAAATTGAAGTAGATCCCTTTAGTAGAAGCAAACACAGAAGGCCTTCTTTGCCCAAAGAAGAGGCATCAGGACTGTCCTAGTACCACAGGTTATCTTTGCTCTCTGACCTAAACTGATCTATTAGCTGACCTCTGATTCTTTGCCCAGTTTCTTCAGATTCAGATGCCCAGTTTTGCCTTAAAATGCTGGATTGGGGGCTCTCTCTGAGCTACAAGTCCTGCATGCAGTCCTTGATCAGTCTAAATTCAACTCTGTATTATACTAAGCTCCTTGAGTCACTAATAACCTAGGCATCTTTGTCTGTGGGAGATATATGGACAGAGTTTAGCTCAAGAGTTATTAACTGATGGAAGACTTCTGATTCCAACAACAAAAGAGAGAAACTGGATGTTGATTCTCAAAAATTAACAACTGGATACCAGTGGCTCACATCTGTAATTGTAGCTACAAAGGAGGCCAAGATCTAAGGATCATGATTCAAAGCCAGTCTAGGCAGCAAAGTCCATGAGACTTTTATCTCTAATTAAACATCAAAAAGCCAGAAGTGTAGCTGTGGCTCAAGGGTAGGGTGCCAGCCTTGAGCACAAAAGCTCAGGAACAATGCCCAGGCCCTGAGTTCAAGCCCTGGGACTGGCACACAATAAAACAATTGTTAAGGACAGTGAAGAGGAAGATCTCAATTGTCAATTGTATCTATTGTTCAGAGAAAAAAAATTGCTACTGAACAAACTAGCCAGAACTTGTGCCCCATGGTTTACAGCACCTTCCCTTTATCATTGAAAGTATTTAAGTGTAGGGGAAAACCTAGGTTCTTAGAAATGTTGTAGAAGGGACAATGGGTTCCCTCCAAAGACTTTACCCACTCTAGAATTCCCCTAGACTCAGAACACAAGCATTGTGCTGGGTGTCAGTGGCTCACTCCTGTAATACTAGCTACTCTGGAGTCTGAAATTTGAGGATCAAGGTTCAGAAACAGCCAGCCAGACAAATCGAAGAAACTCTTATCTCCAATTAATCAAGAAAATGTCAGAAGTGGAGATATAACTCAAGTGTAGAACATCAGCTTTGAGCAAAAAAGCCAAGCAAGAGTACAAGGACCTAAGGTCAAGCTCCACTACCAGACGGGGTGGTAGCAAGAGGAGAAGAATAGGAGTTGTAATTTCAGACACATAAATACTTATTCAAAATAGAAGGGACTTAAAAAAGTCACATATCCAGCTTGAGTGAATGAGTTTGAAAACTATAGGAACATTTGAGATGTAAAGAATCGATGAGTACAAGGATTCTTATAATTAAGGTTAAAGACTTAATGAAACTTGATGTGAAGCTGTAGAATAGTAATGAGCTGAAAGTACAGCTATAAAAAGCAGTGAGACAAGATGACCCATGTTCCATTTCTCTGGAAAGAGATAATCAGTCACATGGAAAGCATGAAATGATGGAGTCCATTCTGTTCTGACCACATTCATTTCTTACAACAGACCATCCCTCATGATGGCAGAGCAGGCTACACCTTTCTTCTTACTAATGGACCAGAAGAAAGAGGAGATTCTTAACCAAGACTAAAAGGACCTCCCCTTACTAGTGCTTGAACTCCCTCTTCCTTGGTCATTCCTAGAACAACAAGGAGATGAAGAGGAAGCAAAATTAAGGATAGAAAGGCCAAGACAACTGACCTGTTTTAACCTCCTCAGATCTATAGGGATGGTAGGGGGGGAAAGGAGGGGGTAACAATGCTCGATAGGAAATGGACTCATTACCTTGCTTGTGTAACTGTAACCCCTCTGTATAGTATCTTTGCAATAAAATATATATATTAAGAACAAAAAAAGAAAATGATACTTCAGACGGTCTGAGGTGATATTATGCGTTCACCTGTACCCTAACTGAATATACACTAGGGTGGACTTTGTGTGAATAATTATGGGCCATAATAAAAAACAATTCAAAAAGCTTGTGACACTATTCACAATAACCAATATCTATGACCCATCAATAGATGAATGGATAAATGCAGTATATATACATAGTAGAGCTTCAGTCAACCATAAAAAAGAACGAATTAGCCAGATGCAGGTGGCTCATGCCTGTAAGCCTAGCTACTCAAGAGGCTGAGATCTAAGATGTGGTTCAAAGACATTGTGGGAAGAATAGTCCATGAAATTATCTCCCAATCAACCAGCAAAGACCTGGAAGTGGTATGTGACTCATGTAGAAGAGCATCAGCCTTGAGAGGAAAAGCTAAGCAAGAGTTCAAGGTCCTAAGATCAAGCCTGAGAACCATCAAGAAAAAAGAAGAGAAAGACTCCACATAGAGCTCCCCTATGACCCAGCAGTCCCACTTTTGGGCATTTACCCAATGTTTACAAACAAGACCACACTAAAGCTACCAGCACAACTATGTTTATTGCAGCATTATTTACCATAGCTACAGTATGGAACCAACCCAGATGCCCCTCAGTAGATGAATGGATCAAGAAAATGTGGTATATATACACAATGGAATTCTATGCCTCCATCAGAAAGAATGACATTGCCCCATTTGTTAGGAAATGGAAAGACTTGGAAAAAATTATATTAAGTGAAGTAAGCCAAGCCCAAGAAACATAGGTCCCATGAGTTCCCTTATTTGCAATATCTAGTATATGTCTGAGTCAAGCAGAAAAGGTCAGATAAGGTGATGTTAGGAAAATGAACCCTAAGCTATGTATTTTAAATGTTTTTTTTCTTTCATGCATTTGTTTCTAACGCAATTATAAGATTATTTCTTTGTTTCTTTGAATGTCCCTCCCCCACAGTATAACCCCTGCTTTCACTGTATTTGATGTCGGTATAATTTGTGGAGGGGAAGGGGAAAAACAAGTAGTTTAAATAAGGATACAGGTGGACCTGTTGCAACAATGAGAAGTAGAAGTTGTCATGTCAAAAATGAACTTTACAACTTGCGGGGGGAGGATTGGGTGGAGGGGAAGGAGGATGAGAAAGGATGGGAAAGGATGGGAAGGGGAAACAAAGGAGGAGGCTACAATGCTTGTTAAGAAATGTACTCACTATCTTGCCCATGAAATTGTAACCCCTCTATACAGTATTTTCACAATAAAAAAATAAAAATTAAAAAAGAAAGTCTTATAAAGCAAAAAAAAAAGAAATGTACCCATTATCTTGCCCATGTAATTGTAACCCCTCTGTACAGTATTTTCACAATAAAAAATAGTAACAAAGAAAAAGAAAAAAGAGGAGGAGGAGAAGGAGGAGAAAGAAGAGGAGGAGGAGGGGGAGGAAAATGGATGGAACTGGAGATCATCATATTAGGTGAAATAAGCCAGTCCTACAAAAACAAGTATCACATGATTTCTGTCATATGAGGAATCTAGTGGGGAGTGGGGCAGGAAGAAAGGACATAAAGGTAAAAGGGTAACTATCAAGGATAAGAAAAGGGATAAGGAGAAATGAGAAGAAGAAAGGCAGGAAATATGGCTAATGTACATTATGTGTGTGTGTGTGTGTGTGTGTGTGTGTGTGAAAATGCCATAATGAATTCCTTTTCTACAATCTAACAAATTGTACACATTAAGTAAATAAATAAATACCTAGTTGACTAAAAAAATATTCCTGTTGTGTATTAGCCTTTCTACTCTTTAAATATTCCTTAATAGAATGGACTTACTGACCCACTGTAATCCCCCTTCAGCCTTCAGGGGGCCCTGTCTCCATTCTTGTCATCCTCTCCCTTATCTTGTGTTCTTGAAACATGGCTCAGGAGGGAACAATTTCACTATCAGCTCCCTCTGCTGATCATCTGGGAGAACACAACACTTGAAACTATCAATGTGGGAAAAATTTTCCCTACTAGAAAGTTATTTATTATTTAATTAACCGCAAGGACATCACATTTTGGGATCTATACACAAAACTCCAGCTATTAATTAGTTATTACTCTATAGTTTTTATAGAAAACAGCCAATTAGATCGTGTGATCAACATATAGAAACCAAGTTCGCTACACAATCATTACACATTTCTATTCAAACACACAAAAACTATCATTCACCTAACCTATACTTAATTATTTGGGGTTATAGTGCAATATCTTTCAGATTTTTCAACATACCTTAAATTACATGCTTCTAACCTAGAGGCTCAAAGACTCACATTTGGATCCATAGAGTTAGAATATTTATCTCAATACCTAACCCATAGTCATATTACTAAAATATTCTTTTTTATAAGTAAAGATGCATGGATGATAGCTAACCATGTCCATAACACCTAGATATAATTCTTTAAATTATCTTGGTATGTTAACTGGTCATATTGTGACCATGAAGGCTATGTCTTCCAGAATTGCAAATAGTATAGCTGAGTTTCAGATATGTCAGGTCAATGGTGTAATAAGCAGCTATACAGAGGTATGGAGGGTGCAATCAGTGTATGTGACAGATGGACAGATACATAGCTAATGATACCTAAAATCCAGTTCTCAGTTGGTCCTTTGTCCTGTGCCCTCTGAATTCCCACTTCATTACAGAATGTTTCATAAGCAGAAAGTCCATGTACTTATAAGAGAAATGGTCCACTGGATACTAATGGCTCACACCTGTAGTCCTAGCCACTCAGGAGGCTGAGATCTGAGAATCATAGTTTGAATCCACCCTGGACAGAAAAGTCCATGAAACTCTTATCTCAAATTAACCACCAAAAATCTGGAAGTGGAGGCATAGCTCAAGTGGTAGAATGGCCAGGCTTAAGTGAAAAAAGTCAAGTGAGAACACAAAGTCCTTACTTCAGACCCTATATTAACACAAAAGAGGGGATAAACAGAGAATGAGAGACAGAGACAAAGAGACAGAGACAGAAAGATGATCAAAGCGCATATGACTCAGAAGAGCATGTAGATGAAGCTGGGACAGGTAGAGGTAAAATAAGAAAGCCCAGAAACAGTCAAAGCAGTCAAGGAGGTCTTTGAAGACAGTGATCCATCCTCCTCATCCCATACCTGACATATATTGGGAACTCAAATATCTGATGAATTTCTGCAAGTTCTGTAGTAGATTTTTAGCGAGATAAATAGTTTCATCATTGACAATGGCTGGAGCTGCTAAGTTGTCTACTGAAGATGGTTTGCTCCATGGTAAAACTGAACAGAAATTGTTATATTATTTGAGGTGATGAGGAAATGAATATGCCTTAGAATGATTTTCAGTGTTCCATTTTTCCTTGTAGAGTGAAATCTTATGGTCATTCTGTATACAAATAGAATAGTACACAGCCATGTACTAGTACATAGGTCAAGAAACATCAATTTTGCTCCCAAAAACCACTTTCCTATCTCCTTCCTCATTCCATTCTTCTCATTCTCCTCGTTCCATTTTTCCTACCCTGACTTCAAACACCATGTATTAGTTTTGCATTCAGCATGCATCCCTGCTTCTTTTCCTCTACATTATTTTTGTGAGATTAATTCTTAATTTTTTAGTTATTGTTTTAGGATTGTTAGTTGCACTTCACTCATTGTCATAGTTATATTTTATGACAGTGACACAATTTTTATTCAATTATTTATGATAAGTTGATTCCAAAGTCTTACTCTTCTGCATAGTACTGGTTTGAGCATCCATAGGCTGTTACTAGACATATATATATATATATATATATATGCATTTTTGTTAGATATATGCCAAATGGGACAATTGCTGGTCAGAGGATGTGTATGTGTTTGCAGATGCTACCAAGTGGTTTCACAGAATGACTGTACCAGTTTTGTTTCACAGAATGATTGTACCAGTTTTGTGTGTTAGCTTCTGTACAAAGCTAGATGGCAGAGATGTTCAGAGAGGACTAAATAAAATATGTAATGACAAGAATGCCCCCCTGCCTTTGATTTGGAACCTAAGGGAACTTTTTGACAAAGAAGACTAAATAATTTCTCAAGCAAATAGGCCCACTAGTCATCAACTCATCCAAGAGAAGTGATAGCAGGAAGGAATGCACAAGAAAAACACAAAGGTGGAGAAGAGAAGAAGAAAAGAAGAGATAAGACTGGAAGCTAGCCACACATGCCAAAGCACAGCTAACATTTTACCCTAAAGGATTTACATTTACCCTAGACACTTCCAGATGTATGAGACCTTTATCAATTAACTGCTATCCAGCCTCCTGGAAACTACTACTTCAACAGGGCAGGTTAAAATCAGAATACATCACAACTTTCTGATTTACACATTTGTATCCATCAAAAATGAGTTTTTTAACTTTGTTTGGGGTTTCTGGGTACTTAAAGCTACTGATCAGAACAGTTTTTCTAATTACCTTAGATTCAGTCTTTCATGGGAAAAGGAGAGAAGCTTTCCCTTAAGATTTTTGCAGAAAGTTTAATTTAAAATAAGTAAGCCTGAATGGAAGGGCTATGTGCAATCCAGAAGGATCAGAGTTTCCAGCTAAACGTACTTGTTACTCCTGTTGGAGTCAGGACTTTTCCTCTGAATGTCTCAGGAAACTCATTTGCCAACTGGGACTCAGAATGAACCTGCTCACTCTATGTGACTCAGTTATCCAAACAAAGGATAATACAATGTTCTGTTTACAAACGGAATTTGATTGTTAATTGTGCAGTCCTAAGAAATATATACATACATTTCCTACTTCTCCTTTGCAATTCAGAACGGAAGTCCTGCCAGTAGTTCTGTCTCCCATCAGCTGAGGCCCTCACTGACACATGGCTGCGGCAGAGACCTACCACCTCACTGTTGACCCCTTCACATCTGCTTGATGTTCAGCTCAGGAGTGATTTTCTCTGTGACAGATGCTTGCTGCAAATACAAACACAACAGATAGGAACTGTAGATGCTTGTAATGAGCAGCCCAACTTACACTTGAGTTCATTTCCTTGGGGGCATTTTTGTGAATTAAACTTGGCACAGTCCTGCCTGTTTGCTTTTGATCCGATGTGCTGGACAAGGAGTTCAATTCATTTGCTCGCTCTCTCTCCAGCAACCGTATCCAATAGCATTATCCAGCAGGAGGCCTACGGAAGCTGCCACTATCAGTGGCCAACAGGCACGCTTGAAATTTCATGAACAACTTGTAAAGAGGCAGCAGTTCCTCCCCTTGCTGCCTTAACTACCCCACCGCTATGATACTGGTGGAACTTGAACAAAGAAGGGAGAATCGATGCAGGCCAAGAATTTAGGAGTGGTTCCAACACACCATAAACATCTAGAAACCTTTGATTGGCCTCTGACCGTCAGAGGCACTTAAAACTGGCAAGATGAAAAGAGATAGCTGATATGCAAATCACTTTGTTCACTGGACCCTAGAAGCTTCCATATGAACAAGTGGACATTTATTAAGAACCTACCAAACAGCCTCCTGGACACTACTGTTGCCTGCCCCCCTCCCAATTAAGAAGTGATAAAGTTCTGGGTGAATACCCTTTATGTGCATAGTAAGAAATTAGGCATTTAGTCTCATTCAAACCAAGTTTCTTTTTCTTTTAAATTTCTATGGGGACCTCTAATCCCACCCTCCCTATTTTCTGTATATTTTACAGCTTTCAGAGTTCACTTAACTCTGTCTAAGCAATTCAATTCTTAAATCAAGACCTAAACCTTCCAACCTGATCCTCCTCCTCGACTCTTTTAACTCTGTCCCAATTTGCCTTTAGAAATGTTTTTTTCCTACAAAAGGCACTTCCACTTGAAGAAAGTAAAGCAATAGTGCAAAATTCCCCAGAAACTTAAGAAAACTACCCCCAAAGGCATCAGCATCATCGAATTCTAGAACACTTGAAAGTATAAAGTCTGTCTCAAATTTTATATAATTATTCTTTTATCCATTTATCCTCTGAACATTCCCAAAATAAACAAAGTTGCATAATATTCTTTGTTCATTCTGTTTGGTTGAATTTCTCATGCTAACAGAATAATATGACTTTATTACAAATGTGTAGGAAGTGCTTCATTGTAAAATATGCATTCAGATTATGGATCTGTAATTGCCCAAGAGGAGATGGAGACTAGGTCTTTGTCAATAAATGGAGTTTAAGCATTTTAACTTCTAAATAGCTGCCAATAAATGAAATTTTAGAATACAATCAGCACAACTAGTTTTAAGACAACTATAAACTGTAGTAAAACTCTGATCTGATTTTGTTTCTCAACACCAACCCAAAGAATCTTGCTCCCTCACTTAACCTCTCTTTCTGAACTCTGTACAGTGAGGCTTACCTCAATAGATTGAGTTAGGTATTATTATTGAATATTATTGAATATTTCCCAGTTCTGCTTAAGTTACCTGATTCTGACTAAATCTTTTCTTGAGGAAAAATTTAGAAAACCAACCTACTAGGAAAATATTCAATAAGACATAAAAGCCTGCACTTAAATCACCATCATGTTTTATCTTCCTCTCTGTGTCTGTGTACTCTTCTGAACTTTAATAGTTAAACTTAGGAAGTAGCACTATTTTTTTGAAATAATAAAAAATATAGTTTATTGACATGCAGCTAATTCAATCTTAAAGACCCAGAAAAGAAAATAAATTGTGTAATCACAAAATATTGTCATAAGAGGGGAAATATACATGCTTGTAATCCTAAAACTTGAACATCATGTTGAAGAAGTTTTCTAGTTACCTGTGACCCTCCATCTCTGGAGGTGTCTTCCATTTTAGGTCTTACTCATGTTTTGGTGTCTCTTAATTATCTGTAAGTGTGAATGCCTGATGATAAGTATCCCATAAAGAATTTAAAAGCTGACATGACCCTTACTTTTGAATGTACATCTGAATCTAAAAACAATATAAGGAACAAATTTGAGTCTTCTTTCTAATTTTTGGCTAATTCCTGATAGAGTCAGTTTATGATATAATATTCTTCTTGACTCAGTTTCATTTTCTGCTTGCTTTGTGTTTTGTTTTTTTGAGGCAAGATCTTTTTTCCTTTATTTGTCTGAGACTGGGTTTGAACTGATATCTGAAGCTTTCATTCACAGGCGGCCATTCTACCACCTGAACCATGCATCTAGCTCCAAGGACTTCCTAGGTGACACAGCTAGCCTCAAACTCACAATCCTCCTACTTCCCCTTCTTGCATGCTGGAAGTCCAAACATGTACCACCATACCCAGCCTCCACTCTGTTTCTTATAAACCAATGAGAGGCATTTAGGAAAGCTGAGTCTCCAGACAGTAGAACTCTATAAGTATTTTCTAATTTCTATTTTCTTCCTATTCCTCAGCTGTATGCCAAAGCCCCTTTGCAAACAGAGAATGAGGTCAAATCAGTCCACTGTTTATGTGCAAGTCTCCTAGGGGTAATGGGCCATGAAACTGAAGCTAGGGGTCCACATGTACAACTGGTCAAGGTCACAGGAATATCATGTCTAGCCTGCACACAGGGCTGCTCACAGACATGGTGAAGAGCATCAGTGTGAGAGGCCTGTGACCTGATTGCCTAGTCAGGCTCTTTTTCTATTCTCATTAAAGGGATCCAGTAAATAGCACCCCTCTTCCATACCTCAGTGCAGAACCAGTTCAATAAGCAGAGAGGTCAGAAAGGTGGAAATCGATGATCAATAAAAGAGCCCTGGGAACCTGGCCTTGGTATGAGAGGCAAATGAACAGTACTGTCTACTAAATTAAACTTCCTAGGTCCAGGCCAGCAAAGTGGAGATAACTGACCAAACCTACACATTCTCTGTCTGCAGGCAGTTCCCAGAGAAAGAAAACAGAAAAGACTAAAGACAGCAATGCCCAGAAGTGCCTGGTATACTCTTTCTCCTCTCCACCTCATTAATCCAATCAGCTGCCCCCACCTTCTGCCCCACTCAGCATGACTAAATAAGAGCCTGAAGAGCCACTCCAGCAAGTGGCTCTCAAAACTCAAGCATGTATTGAAATCACTTGTAGAACTGGTTATAAATACAGAATGTTGGGGCAGTTTAAGGGTTTCTGGTTCAGTAGGTTTAGGTAATGGCTAAGAATTTGTGTTTCATTTTTTTACTTTGTGTGTGTGTGTTGTGTGTGTGTGTGTATGTGTGTATGTGTGTGTGGAGTAGAGTTGGGAGGGAGGCTTGAACTCAGTGTCTGGGCACTGTCCTCTGAGGTTTTGTGCTCCAGACTTGCACTCTACCACTTAGAGCCTCAGCTCCACTTCCAGCGTTTTGGGTGGCTGATTGGAGATAAAAGTCTCATATGGACTTTTCTTCTTGGGCAGGCTTTGCACTGAAATCCTGAGATATCAGCATCCTAGGTATCTAGGATTATAGATGTGAGGCATTTGTATTTCTAACAAGTTCCCTGATAAGGCTGAGTCAGTTCAATGATTTGAAGGAAACTTAGTGGACTAGAATCACTAGGGAGAAGAATTGCTTCCATTGATGATTTCTCAGCTACCTTCTCCCTGTGTCAGATGAGGCTTAACACCTGATCCTGTGGCCTAATAGGTGTGGGCTTGTCCTCAGGAGGAATCAACAGTGTTTTAGAACCACATTACCAGGCTGCTTTTTCAACAATGACCCATGATTCCTTCATGGGACTGCCAGTGGACAGTGATGATTTTTGTCCCTACAAAGCTATGAAGTGTGTTAAACTGTAATTTAACCCAAAGGCAATCACACCCTATTCTACCTCCCATCTCTTTCCCATCCCAGAATAGCTCATTAGATTCTGCTGTAAAATTAAATGTTAGCACTAAGAAATTCTAATAGAAGGTCAATCATAAAAATATTCCACGTTTGAGCCAGGTGCTGGTGGCTCACACCTGTAATCCTAGCTACTCAGGAGGCTGAGATCTGAGGACTGTGTTTCAAAGCCAGCCTGAGCAGGAACATCTGTGAGACTCTTATCTCCAATTAACTACCAGAAAACCAGAAGTGGCGCTGTGGCTCAAGTGGTAGAGCACTAGCCTGGAGTGAAGAGCTCAGGAACAGCACTCAGGCCCAGAGTTCAAGCCCCACAACTGACCAAAAAAAAAAAAAAATCCACGTTTGAGTCAAAGCCTTCCTCCATCATAAATTTCCCAGGTTAGAATGACAACTCCAAAGCTAAATCCCTTAATTATTGATGTCTAAAAACAAATAACCTTGCCTTTGTGTTAAATGGCAGAAGAAATCACAGACCCAAATTCAATTTTCCCCCTTCCTTCACATTTAGGTAGAAATTCTTGGAAGGGCTGTCATTGAGCCCTCTTCTACTGGAATAAACAAACTTTTCTTAGAATAATAAAGTTCAGCTGGATTCATATGCTTCATTTTGGAAGAGGTCAAAGAGAACATTAAAGAGCCAGATCCACATCCACTTGTTTTAGAAAACATCAATCCTTATCAGTCAGAAAATATCCTAGGCAGGGCTGGGAAGGCGGCTCAGTGGTAGAGTGCTTGCTTTGCATACATGAGGTCCTGGGTTCAATTCCTCAGCACCACATAAGCAAAAAGAAAAAAGCCAGAAGTGGCACTGTGGCTCAAGTGGTAGAGAGCTAGCCTCCAGCTGAAGAGCTGAGGGACAGCGCCCAGGCCCAGAGTTCAGGCCCCACAACCAAAAAAAAAAAAAAAAAAAAAAGAAAGAAAGAAAAGAAAAGAAAAGAAAAAAGAAAGAAACAAGAAAATGTCCTAGGCAAAATTATATTCCCAGAACCCTCAATTTATGTTGTCAAGACCCATGAGGGCTGAGCACTGATGGCTCATGCCTGTAATCCTAGCTATTCAAGAGGCTGAGATTGAAGGGTAAACAAAGGAGGAGGCTGCAATGCTTGGTAAGAAATGTACGCATTATCCTGCCCATGCAATTGTAACCCCTCTGTACAGTATGTTCACAAATAAAATAAAATAAAATTATAAAAAAAAAGAGGCTGAGATTTGAGGATCATGAATTAAAACCAGCCTGGGTGGGGAAGTCTATGAGACTCTTATCTCTAATGAAATACCAAAAGCCAGAACTAGAGATGTGACTCAAGTGATAGAGCACCAGCCTTGAACAAAAAAGCCAAGGAACAATACCTAGTCCTGAATACAAGCTCCAGTTCCAGCACAAAAGAAAAAAGAAAAAGAAAAAAAACACCATAGCAGAGATGCAGTTGCATATGAGCAAAAGACTGAGACAGAGACAAGCTATAATCTCAGTTCCAGCTTTCTGTGATAGCCATCATTCTATCTTTGTTGAAAGAACACAAATGTGAATTGGCATCATTTTCACCATATTATTAGGAAGGAACAATAAAGCCACCAGTGCACACTGTCTTAGCATTAAGAGGGTGGAATTTGAGAAATGGCTTACCTTTTAACCACCTTTATCTATTTGCAATTCCAGGCCGTGGGTCTCATTTTGTAGTGCCTTTACTTCCAATCCAGCCTGTTGAAAACATCTTCAGCCATTTTTCTTTGAGAATGGTGTTTCGAGTGTGTCATTGCTGAAGTGATTGTGGATTTTGTCTCGCATCTTAATCTCCACTGTCTCTTATGGTGAGGTGTTTTTTTAGTCATATGCCATGCTGATGGTTGCCATTGTCTCCTGTTCTAAAATTACTCAGACCCAAGATGCCTACCTCCCCATATATTTCATTCTCGTGGGACATCGCTTTCAAGTAGAAAGTCACACCCCTAAAAGGAAGCCACTGCTACAAGGGTCCAGCAAAAAGCAATACTTCTTGCATTTCTCAAGACCTGGCTCTCTTATAGCTAGGTCCCAGTGGTTCACATCTGTAATCTTAGCTACTCAAGAGACTGAAATCTTGAGTATCATAGTTCAAAGCCAGCCTGGGCTGAGAAATGTGTGAGACTCTTATTTCCAATTAAACACCAAAAAGACAGAAGTGGAACTGTAACTCAAGTGGTAGAGTGCCAGCGGAAGCCTTGAGCAATAAAGCTCAATGCCTAGGATAACACCTAGGCACTTAGTATAAGCCCTACCCACCCACCCCTGCCACACACACATATCTCTCTTTGCAGAACACAAATGCATATGCCTATTTTTGTGACAATCCTTCATGGCCATTCTATGTATTTTTTAAAATCTTAGGATGAGTCCTATAACCTTTTTTCAAATTGTCTTGTTCATTCTAGGCCTTTACCTTGTCATGTAGATTTTAGGATTTGCCTAGTTTTTCCATATAGGAATTTATATTGTCTTTGCTAAAGACCTACAAAACAAATTGAACAAAAATAATATTGAATGTGTGAAACCATGAACATGGTATATCTTTCTATTAAAGACTTCAAATTTTTTTCATCAGCAATATTTTGCAGTTCAGTGTACAACTCTATCTTATACTTTAAGTTTATCTCAAGTATTTCATGTTTTCCAATGCTATTACTAATGGTTTTTAAATCTTTCAGTTTTCAATTATTCATCTGCTTTTATGAGAGAGTCTCATGGGTTTTCTTTTGTCATCTGTGAATAAATTATATTACTCAATTTTTAATATTAAAGCAGCCTGAAGCTAGGCACAGGTAGCTTACTCCTGTAATCTTACTACCAGGAGACTGAGACCTGAGGTTCAAAGCCAGCCCAGGCAGAAAAGACTCTTATCTCCAATTAATCCTCAGAAAACTAGAAGTGGTGCTGTGACTCAAGGTGGTGAAGTACTAGACTTGAGCAAAAAGGTCAGGGACGGCTCCCAGGTCCTGAATTCAAGCCCCATGACCAACAAGAATTAAAAATAAAAATAAACCACTTATCCTGACACTTCTGACATAAGCCTTACTTTTTATTAATGTATATTTTGTATAGGTTGGACTCATTTTGCAAAAGTTTCATGAAGACCATTTTTATATCTAAAGTCATGAGTATTGGCCTGTCATTTTCTTCCCTTGTAATTTTTTTCTTGTTTTGGTACCAAATTAATGCTGGCCTCATAAAATAAACTGAGAGTATTATGTCTTCTTTTACTTAAAGAAGCATGACCTACAATAGATGAGTGGTTCCAAAAATGTGGTACCTATATACAACGAATTTTTACACAGTCATTAGAAAGAATAATATTGTCATTTGCAGGAAAACGGATGGATCTAGAACAAATCATATTATGTGAGGTAAGCCAAGCTCAGAGAAACAAACATTGCATGTTTTCTTCCTACACAGAATCTAGATCTAAAATACACTGGGACATGATAAATTATACAGGACTCTAGGAATTCACACAGTGAGACCAAAGAAGGATACTCTTAGGAAAGGAACAGAAAGGCACAATACCTATGTGCATCTGATTATATTATTTATTGAAATGAATTTCAGGAAATGGAAACAAGAGGTTTTTTTCATTATTGCTGCTTTTTGTTTTCCTTTCTTTTTGTTTTGTTTGTTTGTCTGTCTGTCTTTGGGAGGGCAAGGGGGGCACAGAAATAGAGAGATAAAAGGTGAACAAATGCAGCAGTGGTACTCACCAGACACTATGTTGAAAATGAACTACATAACTTAGGGGTAGGGATGGGAGGGGAAAATAGGAAACAAAGAGGGAAGGAGTGACACTGTCCAAAAGGAAATGTACTCTTTGCCTGACATGTAACTGTAACTCTTCTGTTCAATAAAAGTTTTTTATTAAAAATATTTTAAGAAGCATTTTTCCTCTGATGTTTGGCATTATTCTCTGTGAAGGAAGCTGGGTTTCCATGGGGTTTTTCAGTTATGAATTCAATTGCTTTTGTGGATATCTCTACTTTACCTGTCTTTTTTGGATTATCTATTTTATTCTTTTAGCTTTCTGTCCTTTAAAATGATATATATAGATACAGATATATGTTCATTTTCTATTTTCTTCTTGACTAAACTATGTTCATCTGTGTGTTTGAATCACTTTGTCTATGTCATTTAAGTTTTTTAATTTATTTTCATACTGTTGCTCATCATTTTCTTTTATCATCCTTTTAGTATTGAGTGAATCTGAAGTCATTCCCATTTCACTGCTTGTATTGGTCGTTTTCTGTCTTATTTTCCTGAAAGTTCATCTGGTTTATTGGTCTCTTTAAAGGATCAGATATTCATTTCCTATTGCTGCAGTAATAAACTCATCACCGATTTAGTGGCTGTATGCAACACAAATTTATTACTTTACTGTTGAGAGATCACAAGTTTAAAATGAGTCTCATTAGACGGAAGTCGGAGAAGTGACATAGCACTGATTTCTTCTGATGCACTGGTGGCAGGGAGGTTTGTTTGTTGTTGTTTTGCAATAGTGAGATCTGAACTCAGGGACTAAATTTTGTTCAGCTTGTTTGTTTGGCTGGTATGCTTGAGCCACTTGAGCCACTTCAGCTGTTTTCTGCTGGCTATTTTGGAAGGAGCGTCAAATGGACTTTTCTGCTCCAACTGTCTTTGGTTTCATTGGGACATTTCCATACATCATATAACGTATCCCAATGAAACTCGCTCTGCTTCTAACACTCTCTCTTAACCCCTTGTCCCTTCTATAACAATTTCAACAGGTTTCATTGTTCTATTTTCATATATGCAAACAAAATATTTTATTCATGTTCATCTGTACTCATTCTCCCTGGGATCCTTCCCCATCCTGTTGATTCTATCCACAGCAGAATTTATTTTACTCCTTTGTCATTCTTTCTTCTTTCTTTTTTGTGTTAGTGCATATTAATTGTACCAGAGATTTCACCATGATATTTAAATGTTCAGCCCTGGCAAGCTTTTTAACGTAATACAATCCCATTTATGAATTATTCCTCTTATTTCTTGAGCTATTTGATTCTATCAAAAAACCTATGTCTTATTTTTGTAGAATTTAATACAGGTTTAAGTATAAATAATTTTTATATCTTGTGTTTTCAAATAATACAACTCAGAAATACTTGATAGATATTATGTTTGTGAGATCTTCTTTGACCCTTGTGTTATGTTGTTTTTAAATTTTGGTTTTATATATATGCATATATAAATATATCTTTATGTCTAATTTCATTGTAGGCTAGTTTAATTCTTTTATATATTTCAAGCCTTTTAAATGTATTGAAATGTGTTCTATAGCTCAATATCTTGATAAAAAATACTTTGTTTATTTGGAAAGAATATGCATTCTGCTATTTCACATATTTTATTATTTATTAGCTAACATTAGTTATACAGAGAAAAGGATGTTTGTTACATTTCCACAAATGTTTACAATATGTTCCAATCAACATATGAGTATTTTATAAACATCAATTAGGCCAACATGACTGATAATGTTGCTTCCAACTTCTATGTCTTTACTCATTTATTCTAACTACTTTATCAATTACTTTAAGAAAATCTTCAACTATAGCTCAGGATTTTTCTCTTCCTTCTTTTGATTGTATATAGTTTTGCTCCATGCATTTAGAAGCTCTGTCATTAAATTCATGCCTATGGCAGATTGTTACATCCTCTTGATAAATAGACCACTTAATTACTATGTTAGTTCACTTGTATTGCTATAATACAATACCAGTAACTAGGTCCTTTAGAGAGAAAACAGTACAGAAAAAGTCAGGGGAGAAGAATACATGTGTGGCTGAGCTTGAAGCTACATCCTAGTCATAAATATATAGCTACATCCTAGTCATAAATATATAGCCCTTCTGGGTTGCTCATAGTTTGCTGTGATAAGAAGCTTTCAAAATTATTCACACCAGCAGAGACACTATGGTTTTGGTGTTTATCATTATTGCTTTTGTCTTTTGTTGTTATCAGGGTTTGAACCCAGGAACTCAATACTTGCTCAGCTTGCTTTGCTTAGATGACACTGTGCCACTTAAGCCACACCTCCCTCCAACTGGGCTAGACACCAGTTTCTTATTGGATAATTGAAGATGGAATCTCTTAGACAGTCTTTGTCCAGGTTAGCTTCAAACTTCAAACCTCCAGCCACCAGCACCTGGATAAGAGTGTGTTTTGATGGACTCTGGGGTAAATTCTTATTTACGTATGTCAGAGAGACCATGGGAATGATCATTGGTGCTTAGGACGTTTTGAAATATTGGTATTGCACTTCCAATCTCAGAGATTGGATGCCTGACAGGGTTCCCAAAGCTGATGAAGGACAAAAGGTCTTTGTGTGCTTAATTTTATTTTTTCTTCTTCTTCACAGCTCACTTTCCAGACTCAAGGCTCACAAAATTCAGAAGGAATTTCTGCTAACTGAAATTACAACTGACTCCTAACCTGCACCTTGAGTGAGACAGAGCAGTAGGTTCAGCAAATATGGCTGTCTGAAATGCCCTTTACCCAGTCTGAGGCTGGCTCTACATGTTTGAAAGTCCAGGTGAGATTCAGTCTTTCTCTGGTTGCAGGACAGCTACTTCTCCTTTTCCTTACTTCATACCATAGTCCTTGTCTTATGATCCTGGTAAGTCTTCTTGATGTTTTCTAAGCCCTTTGGAGTCTTTTCTACCTTACGTCCTTGGGACTTGTGGTTTGCTCTCTCTGCAATGCTTTTGCTCAGACATGTTCAAGGCTGGTTTTTTCTTGTCCCCCAAGCCACTCAGGTATACCTAATGAGAACAGGAAACTCAACTCATCGGCTGCTGTATTCTGAACACCTCATACAGTGGCTGGCACATGGTAGACATTCAAGACTTTTATATCCAATAGGTGAGAGAAAGGATGAGGGTGGGTGAGGTGTCCAGCAGCCCTCTATAAAGAAGCCACCTGCTCTACAGAAGGGACCATGACTATGCAAGTGTCCTGCAGGCTTTTAGGGAGTACATCTGGGCAATAGCACAGCCATTCCCTTGCCAGGACTTCAGTGTTTGGACCCTTGATTGAAAGAAAATATTATAGTTCATGTCTTTTAAGTAGAAAATATATTTCCTTAAACACAGTGAAAACATTATACAAAGGTTCAAACTCACACTGAAATAACTACCATCCCAAACCCTTGCATTAGTCTCTAAATGATTTCTGTTTAAAATAAAGGAAAAGGGAAAACGCTGACCCTTTGGTGAGAAACTGGATGAAAGATTGTGTTTTCTGCTTGAGAGACTTGTGAACTCTACTCTCCTTTTCTGTCTGTCCAGTCAATGTGTCTCTGAATGTTCAAGGATGTTTTCAAACCAAATTGATAAGTGGCTCAAAAGACTCAGTAGTAAGCCAGGTGCCGGTAGCTCACGCCTATAATCCTAGCTACTCAGGAGGCTGATATCTGAGGATCGCAGTTCAAAGCCAACCCGGGCAGGAAAGTCCATGAAACTCTTATCTCCAATTAACTACCAGAAAACCAGAAGTGGCGCTGTGGCTCAAGTGGTAGAGTGCTAGCCTTGAACTGAAGAGCTGAGGGACAGCGCCCAGGCCCAGAGTTCAAACCCCACGACTGACCAAAAAAAAAAAAAAAAGACTCAGTAGTGTGACATTGCTGTACTTTATCTCCACCTCTCTTCTCTTAAAATGCTTACCACATTGTAAATGTGAAGCAAATACCTAATAAAAAAAGAAAATAATTAAATCAAAGAGTACAAATAAATGTGCCACCTTTTGCAAAAAAAAAAAAAGAGAAAGAATTATAAGATTGTTCGGGTGATTGTATCTGTCATGTACCAACTGGTTTTCAAGATAGTGAGAAGAGGCATAGAATTTTCTCATTTTAGATATAGCCACTATTTCCTAACTCATTTCTTTCAGAAATGATCCATTTTTAATGACTGCAGCTTCTCTCCTTTTGTTGAAGTATTCTTCACAATCTGGGGCTGGTTAGAATACAGGTCTTGTGGAAGTTGAAGATGCCTCTGACAGCATAAAAGATTAAATTACTGGCCCGGATTCTCTACAAGATAATATGGTGGACTTGGTTGAGACAAAAGGCAATCCCCATTCATGTACTTCATTGATAAGAATTTTAGAGTTGGTAAAAATTTCCCCAGAGTCACCTAGTTCAACATTCTTCCAACTATGACACTTTCTATGACAGTGACTAATGAGCAATTGCCCAGCCTTTGCCAGAATAGATTCAACTATACTGAAGGGTAGAAAGTCAGTAATTTACCCCCTTATTAGCCATATGCCAGTGGTTCACACCTGGAATCCTAGTTACTTGGAAGGCTGAGATCTGAGGATTGAGGTTCAAAGCCAGCCTGTGCAACAAAGTGCACGAGGCTCTTTATCTGCAATTAACCACCAAAAAGGGAAGTAGTACTGTGGCTCAAGTGGTATAGTGCCACCCTTAAGCAAAGAAGCTAAGAGACAGTGCCCAGGCCCTGAGTTTAAGTCCCAGTACTGACAGGAAAAAAAAAAAAAACTATCCCCTGAAAATAATTTTCTGAGAAAAATGTTCCAATAACTGATCTTTTTTCCTTAAAAACATTCTCTGTGGGCAGTTCATGAATATTTTTAACTTTGGGATTTGGACCATATGGAGTGAAATATTTAGAAATGTTTAGTTCTATTTTGTTCCTTATGAAAACGAGATTGAGAATAACCTCAAGGAAAATATAACACCACTAGCTTTTCCATTCATAAACACATTCTGTTGGGCATTTCTGTTGCATTCTGTAAGGGGAGGGAGTCTGCAGTTTAAATTTCATTTGCATGTTATCCTACTGTGATAGGAATATTATTTCTCCTTGGCCAACTCTTGTCATGCAGATTATTCTAAAAACAGATTACAGCTGCTTGTTTTGATTGTTTAGCTAGTTCTGCCTTAAAAAATCATTTAGGCCTCTTAGCTTTTAGAATAAACCTGTGTTTGAACAAGAAGCAGAAACTCCTATCTAAAGGTGAGGCAGAAGCAAACTTCCTTACAATCATGAGTAAATCTGTCAAATAACCCAAAGGGCCCAGAATTTTATAAAACACAATTAAGTTGATCTCTACAGCACTGAACAGCACTAAATGCCAAGCTATTCCAGGAGCTACAGGGGCTGGAAGATAAACAGAACTTCACAGACGTTCACAGTCATGAGGCCCAAAAAAGGCCCCTCAGCCTCCAGCTCACCCCCCACCTGACTAGGGAAAGCACATCATGTGCAAACGAGTCTAGGTTCTGGACAATATTGTGGAACATCAAAAGGGATAAATGATGAAGCCATGTTTATTCTGGACATTCTATTATGAGTATTAACTATATTTACTAGCTGTGACCTTGAGGACATCTTCTAATTATTGTATTTTTTCACTGACTTAGTGGTAATGCTATGTTGGTTTGGGGGATTTCTGTTTATTTGTTTTTTCTCTTTTTTTGAGCAAAGAGGATTCAGTTCAACATGTCAGTCTGTGAGTACAATGCATCTTGAGCAATGTCACCCATTTCACCATTCTTCTTCATGTCTCCCAAACCCATTCAACCCAACCCCTCAATTTACCTGATTCCATTTTCACATGCATACATTGAATACTATGACTGCATTCATCCACCCTTCCTCTCTCCACTGGTCTGTTCCTGCTCCCCTTGACCTTATCTCCCTCAATAACACATATTCTAACTTCCTGGTATTCATTTTTGTTAGACTGTAAGTTACTTGTTCAAAGGAGTTTCACCATTGGAATTCTCCCCTCCATCTACCATACATTTGTTTATATGTTTGTGTGATCTGTCAGGCATATTACCTGACATAGCATAGTCAAAACTTTAAACACAGAAAATAAGAAAGAATTCTTAAGGCTGTTTGCTGATACTATTTCACTTGTCAAGTTTTGGGGAAGATAGAGATCATGAATGCAAAGCTCCTAGATTAAGTGTGTTGTTCAAGGTAAGCCATTGGGTATGGGACAGCTGTCTGAGCACTTTGCTTTCCCCTTCCAGTGCCCATCTGTCCAGCTGCAGATGTGCTGGCTGGCAACTTCTAGTGGTTCCTAAATTCTCCTGTTGGAAGGTGACCTTGGAAGTGCAGCACCAAGGCGAGCTGCTGAGGTCTGGTCTGGTCTGGCTTTCAGAAGGGGTTGATCTGGGCATGAAGCTGGGACTCACACCATGCAGACAGAAGTGCTGAGAAGGTGTTGAGAGGAGGCTAGGAAAGAAAATCCTGGATAATGTGCTTAATTTGATCCATTCCCTGGGGTCGTTAAAATGCATCCTCCTCTGGACTCTAAAATTTTTGAGCTGAAATAATCAATCCAACAGGCTTGTTTTTCCTCTCTGAAAATAGTGGCAGCAGGCTTTGCGGTGTGTTGTAAATCCCCAGTCTGTTGACATACTGCCCTCTTGTGTTTCAGAATAAGAACAACCTCTCTGAGAAACAGCTCAGAAGACCCAGTTCTTTTTTTTTTAATCTGATTCTCTCTCTCTCTCTCTCTCTAAATTCAGGGAGGACCCCAAATGATCCAGACAATGTGAGAGATTGGGACTGATATGCTGGAGTCAAATTCTTATCCCTACGATAGCCATGAAAACAACTGTCTCTGTTGCTCGTTTTCAAGGGACCCCCACTTGAATTTTTAGGGAGTTATTGATTCTACAGTAGCTGTGCTCTGATAAAGTGAAAAAAAAGAAAGGAGGAGGAGGAGGAGGAAGAGGGGGAGGAGGAGGAGGAGGAGGAAGAAGAAGAAGAAGAAGAGGAAGAAGAAGAAGAAGAAGAAGAAGAAGAAGAAGAAGAAGAAGAAGAAGAAGAAGAAGAAGAAGAAGAAGAAGAAGA
>NW_012267300.1:4516306-4567804 GCF_000151885.1 Dipodomys ordii
AGAAGAAGAAGAAGAAGAAGAAGAAGAAGAAGAAGAAGAAGAAGAAGAAGAAGAAGAAGAAGAAGAAGAAGAAGAAGAAGAAGAAGAAGAAGAAAAGAAAGAAGGAAAAAGAAGGAAGGAGGAGGAGACGATGATGACGACGACTTTTCAGGGAACTGACTTGTCCCCTCCCTGGCTCCCTCTCTCTAGCCTTTAAACCCTCATTGCTTTATTCTTCCATTTCTTGAGCAGCTACCTGCAGTGCAAAGCCCTCACATGTGGACTCTGGAATCAAGTAGTCTGAGTTCATATCTCCTGGCTTCACAGTTTTCCATATATACAAACTTGAACTCATTGCTAAACCTCAGCTTTTTAAAATGTGTACAACAGTGTATGATACCCTAGAGCCCTGGAGTACATTTATGGGACTTAAAATATGACATCATGCTGTAAACACTGAGTCAAAGAAGTTATTGCTAGCACCATTCTGTCTTCTGTTGTGTCTCACACTTTTCTAGCTCCCAGGGATTCATCTTCAGATGACAGACATGTTGTCCAGTGGAACTTAGTCAAAAACCCTGAGCTTCAAGGTATTTGGGATTTTATCCACACTGAAGGGCAAAGAGAATAAGGTTCTTCAAAGATTACTAAACAAAATCCAAGAAGAGGTCATTTGTAATAGTGCAACAACCCACTAGGAAATATTAGTGTCTTGTCTTCCAAACCCAGCCAGAATTGCCACACGTGAGTCTCCAGGTGCTTTGGAGAAATCTTCATTTCTTAAATGTCATTCAGGAACCACAATCTTTACTCCAGTTCCAGGACTTGTCTACAACCTCATTAAGGGGTAAAATAAGTGTTCAGGTAGCCAGGCTAAGGAGCTATTTGACTTGAGTAGAGCTGCCTTTCTCCAGTTAAAATTATACTTCTTTGTCTTATAGAATCACAGCCTCCAGGAGTCCACAATTAAAATGTTCTTGCTCCTACATCCATTACTACCATCATTCACTTATTATATATTGTTAGCACCAGGAATGAGATGTGCTAAATCCTTCCTAACTTCATGGTTCAAAGTAAACAGGCTCAGAATAAGCACATTGTTTTCAAATCTAAGAATGTTCATTGCAGAAAACATAGGTAACAGAAAATTCTAAAGAAGAATATTACCCTTACCATTATGAGATAATTCATCTAAAATTTTTATTCTTCTTCCCTGGCACAGAATGGTAGATTGATCTAGAACCAGTAGATCAGCTAGTATTGCATGGGTCCTAAAGTGCAGATGAGATGAAATGAACTGCTTTCCTCTCCTTATAGAAGTTGAGTTCTTCCTAAATTTCTACAGATTGCTGAGGAGTTTAATTTCTCATAGTCAGTTGTTGGTTCCAGTTTCTGTCTCCACTAACTCTGTCTCAGCTCATTACCAATGCACATACACACTTCACTCACATGTGTGCCATCAGAAGACCAGAGAGAAGCATGAGCTCCAAATAACACATCAGCCAGGCTTTCTTGACAATGACCTTCAATATCCCCTCTGTTTGAGAATTCCTACCCACCACCATGTGCCCTCCTGCTCAGTCTAGGATGCCTCCAGGCAATCTCTCCTAGTTTCTGAACTTATGCCAAACAGTTTATCTACATCCTGGTGCTGCTCAGGTTCCTACCAACTCAGTTACCCTCAGGACTTTCCTTCTAACTTAAGGTAGTTACTTGTTTTACCAAAGCAAATCTAGATCCCCAATAACATTGCTGTCAATAGTTACAATAACAAAATTTCCACTTGTGTGTGTGTGTGTGTGTGTGTGTGTGTGTGTGTGTGTGTGTGTGTGTGTGTATACTGGCCCCTAGGCTTGAACTGGGGGTGTAGGCATTGTCCCTGATCTATTTTTGCTCAATACTATCTCTCTACCATTTGAGGCATAGCTCTACTTTTTTGGTGGTTAATTGGAGATAAGAGTCTTACAGACTTTCCTGCCCAGGCTGACTTCCAATTGCAATTGTCAAATCTCTGCCTCCTAAGTAGCTAGGATTACAGGTGTGAGCCACTGATGCCCAGACTTTTATTACATTTTTAAACTGTGGCTATTGCATGATTTTGTATTCGTGTATGAATGCCAAGTGTGTGTGTGTGTGTGTGTGTGTGTGTGTGTTATATGCCTGTTTGAATGCTTGTACCAGTACTAGGGTTTGAAGTCAGGACCTTGAGCTCTAGCTCAGCTTTCTTACTATAGCTAATGCTCTACCACTTGAGCTATGGATTTTTCTGATTAATTAGAGAAGAAATTCTTCAATGTTTTCTTCCCTGGGCTGGCTTTGGACCATAATCCTACAGGTCTCAGCTACCAAAGCACCTTAAATTACAGGCTTTTGCTGAGGCACTAGCAATTTAGAACATTCTGAATGTGACTGAACAAGAGATGTATAGAATAATAAATCCAATTTCTTAAAAGTAATACTACACCAAATATTGTGATGGATGCTAATATATCACATTGTTTACACAAGTTGGAAACAAAACTAAGATAAAATACTGGAAAAGGAAATGTTCATACATTCTAAGTACTAGAACCTTGAACCTTTACACTAGTTCATCCCTCTTGAATATGAATCTATATGAGTCCCTAAAGGGGTCCTATCCTTCTACCTTTTATAAAAATAACACAAGACCTGAGCCCTTTTAAGATATTACACCATGTAACATTGCCTGGCTGGGGTGAGGCTTTGCCATTGTTGAGTTTCTTGTGCTGTATTTCATGTTTTTGTTACTATGCACTGGGGCTGGGCACCCACTTGCTTCAAGGCCATATAGCACTCACAGCTATTTCAAATATTTTGTGTGTGTGTTTATGCATGTATGTGTGCGTGTGTCTGTGTGCTTGCTTTGGTTTGTATTCTTCCACAATTCTGTGAAAGGATATGGAAAAGCACTCAAAAGTTCTTGATCTTACACACACACACACACACACACACACACACACACACACACACATTGAACTTCCCTCCTTGGCCTTTGCTTCTGTGTACTCGCCTTGGCTCTGTCCCCTACTCTCCCAATTTGCCAAGTTTCTGCTGCTTGCTCTCTATTTGAGCTGATTTATGACTCTCAGCCACGTGCCATGTCATGGCCAATCTGAATTCTGAGGCCTTTTTCCTGGAACTTGCTTCCAGTCCCCTCAGTGATGAGCTAAAGATCAGCTCTCTGTCCCTTCCTGCTTTGTTGATTACTTATTTCTGTATAACAAGCCACCTCAGAACTTCATAGCCCAAGACAACAATACCATTTGTTTATGATTCTGAAATATGAGCAGATCTCAGCCTGGGCAGCTCATCTCTCTGTCTCTGTCTCTCTCTGTCTCTCTGTATCTCTCTGTATCTCTCTCTCTCTCTCTCTCTCTCTCTCTCTCTCTCTCTCTCTGTGTGTGTGTGTGTGTGTGTGTGTGTGTGTGTGTGTGTTGATAGCCAGAACACCTTACTAAAATTGGAGGACCCAACCCCAAGATGTCCTTCCTTCCATAATTGTCAAGTTGGTGCTGTCTGGCAGCTAGGCCTCAGCTGGCACTGTCAAGAGAAGTTAAGTTTTCTTCTACATAGCCAGACTCAGGCTCCTTCTGGCAGGGTCATACTAAGATCATTGGACTCCCTACCCAGAAGTTGACTTACTCCAAAGTACACTCTGGTCTCTTTATGCCTGGGTTTAGAAGTCTCAAAGTATCTGTCCCCTCATATTTTATTGGTCAGAGACATGAGGCCAGGGCAGATTGAAAGTGAGAAAAGGAAGCCCTTTTGATGGGGAGGTAGCTTGTATAAGGAAATGCATTGCAGTTATCTCTGAAAGTGTAATATTTCCACATGTGCCCAACACAGCCACACCCTTTCCATAACTATCTCTAACCTTGTAGAACCTCAGCACAAAAATGGGATTCATGGGCCTTCCTATAGCCAGAAGGGATTTTGGACAAGAAAGACTTTGCTTCAGGTAGACTTCATGAAATATGCTATCTGATTAATTTGTCAATGAAAAATGGCTATAAAATGGTGTAATTTCTTTGTGTATTTAGGTTGTACATCCTGGGTATATGTGCTGCGGTATCCCCTCTCCTGCAACCAGTTTTCTCCCTTGTTCTGTGGCACCTTTTGGGTATTTAAGTTTCCCTTCTCAATGAACATCAATTCCTGTTTAAACTGAAAATGGATTTTTTTACTAAGTTATGCCATGATCCATAACACCATTCAATGTCCACCCGCAAGAAAAAGTTCACTGGCCTTGTAGAGGCTAATGGACACCCACAGGGCCTTAGAGCCCCAATCTGTTAAAATGTAGATATACAGCTATAAAATTTTATGCCAGAGCAAAGAAAATGATAGTCTCTCAATGAGAAAGACCCGATGGCATTTTTACCATGGTACATACACATAATATATAGGAAGAGCTGAAGTTCCACTGATTTTTGCAATGTAACAAATTGATCCAGAATCTAATGACCTAAAACCATTTTTACTGTTTCTCATAAGATAGATAGATAGATAGATAGATAGATATAGAGATATACACATGTACACACATAAACACATACCTCCCCTATATATATATTCAAACATCCAGTCTATCTCAAATGAGCAATTAGTCATTCTCCTCCCTTTCCCATAGAAACTGCTAAGACCACCCAGTGGTGTTCAGCTGGCTTAAGGGCTGTTGTGCAGGATCCAATATGAGTCACTCACCTGTAGGGTACTTAGGTAATAGTGTGCATGTGGTTTGCCCCCTCAAAGAATCATGTGTTTGAAGGTTCGTTTCTAAGGTTAGTGGTACTGGGAGATAGTGTGGCCCTTTTCAGAGGTGAGGCTTAGTAGGAGGTATTTAGGCTATTGGAGGCCCTGCTAAAGGTAGCTCTTGAGAGACTCCTGAAGTTTCACAATAGTGAGTTTTTCTAAGACTAGATGTAGCCCCCAAACTTCCCTCTAGCTTCCTATCTGATGAGAAGCTGTCTAACCCTCAGGTCTGTTCCTGTCAGATGTGTTCCTCCCATGATGCTACTTCCTAGGAAGGCCTCATGGAGGTCAGATGGTTAGAGAAGTCCACTCTTGGATTTTAGCCTGTAAAACATCAGACATTTCATAATAGCAACAGAAAAACAGACAAGTATACTGAGGATGCCTAGAAAGCTGTGTACATTGAGGCTGTCCACAGAAGATGTTACAGGTGGGTTATCCAATAAGGTCTCAGGGCAGTCAGATATATCACATGGTGGCTATCTGTCCCTAACTCCAGCAGCAAATGTTCCAAAGGAACCAGAAAAAAAAGGCCGTATGATCTTTTTTAGACTTAGCTTTAGAAGTCACACATTCCCCTTCGACCAGTGGTGGTTTAGATGCCACCTCTTGCTGGGGGCGTGGTAAGGCTATGTTGTAGAACCTGTGAGATATTTGCCATCACAGCTGGTTCAGACCTTGATGAGAGGTAAACTAGATGAAGTTGGCCTGTCTGTTTTACAGCCCAGTCCCATGTCCTTTTTGTGTCCTTTGTCTTTATATTCCACCAGGAGTTTCTGTCACTTCTTCCCAGTCCCATATTTTACCGTATTCTCCCAATTTTTTCTGGTGCTTTCTTCCTTACAGAACTTACCTATTTTATGTCCCATTTCCTCCTGACCTTGTTAGATGACAAGAGGCAGCACTTGGTGCTGGAAAGAGCACTGAACTGAAAAGTCATGTTCTAATGCATCCACTAATGAGCTGTGTTGGTTCAGGCAACTCACAGCAACTTTGGTTTTCTTCATTAGTCGATGCTGGAAAAGTGGGTTTGGAAGGAAGAGGATAAAATAGTCTTTAGTATCAACTCTAATCATCTCTAAGCCTAAACTGATTTAAGAAATAAACGAATGGTAGCAACTAAATATTTACTCAACATCTACCTTAAACAATTCTGAGTTTGTATAAAAGAGAAAGAAAACAAGGATAAGATAAAAAAAATCCCTAGTCTTGAGGAATTTGGATGTTGATTGGTATACACAAATGGAGCAAGACTACAAAAATATGAAATATTTTCATGGGATGACTAATTATGATTAACTGTCATTATATTATTTAAGAAATACATTTTGAAGCCAGGAGCCAATGGCTCAATTGGTAGAGGATTAGCGTTGAGCTAAACAAGAGCATGAGGTCCTGAGTTCAAACCCCATGTCAAGCAAACACACACACATACACAAATATATATAGTTTATATTGTTTCTTCATATATGTGTGTATGTATGTATGTAATGAGTTCCTTCAGTAATGTAATGTAACCATTAGGGCATTCTTGGAGGAAAGACTCATTAATAGTTTTAAGAAAGCTAAGCCAAAGGAAGGCAGTGTGTGAAAATTTTTGTTACAATGTTAAAGCCAGTTTAAAAAATAAAAACATATTCCAGCTTGGGGATGCATTAGTTCATACTTGCAACAACCTCTCATAGTATACATTTGGGAAAGTCATGCTACACAGGGATATTAATAGAAAAGAGCCACCTGGGAAATCTATGAAATGAAATAAAGCTTGTATGTTGTACATGGCACACGGAGCTTGGCTTCATCTGCTTTGTCTGCGGTGGCTCTGAGTCTTAACAGTGGCAGGAACTGCGGCAACCAGCACTGGAAGAGGCTGGCCCCTCAGAGCCCCACTTGCCCCTCGTTACTATGAACCATGTAATTTAGACAGCAAATTGTATCAGTGGAGGGAAAGCAACGCCTACCTACAATCCATTTGTCTAAGTCAGTTTTGTGCTGCTATTGCAAATATGACAGACTACTTTATAATGAACACAAATTTATTTTCTCCAGTGTCACAGGTTGGGAAGTCCAGCATAGGAGGGCTGGTATCTGGGGAGAGCCTTTGTGCTGTGCAATCCCATGGTGGAAGGGCAGAAGTGGGGAGAGATGTTAAAGGATTAAGCTTGTCCTCTTATAAGAAACACACTGCTATGATAATAAACTTACCCCGTAATAGTCAATCCACTCCCAGAATAAGTGTGTAATCCATTCATGAAGGTAAAAATTTCCATGGTCTAATCACCTCTTAAAGTTCCTACCTCTTAAACCAGTTGCAATGACAATTAAATTTCAGCATGAGTTTGAGAAGGGACTGACATTCAGATATAGAAGGATCTATTTCTCAGTGGCTCTGAACCTACATGACATAAAAATGGGACAAGAGAAATGCAGGACTACGCCAATTCTGAAGGATCGGGCTGGTGTAGAAAAGGAACCTTCCAGAAGCAAGTGCATTGCGGGTGACAAAACCAGCTCTTTGGCTTTCTCTAAATACCCCAATTCCTAACCATCTACACCCAACAAAACTGGGGCCTGGCTAGGCAGTAAAGAGTATCTGTGGTCTCCAAAACAAGAAATAGCTCACTCATTCCCCGAGATCTTCGTTATGTAGGAGGCAATGGGACATAGCCCCACGCTGAAACTGAAGAAGCGAGCATCTGCCCTTTTCCTCAGTAGGCCTCATTCTCAGCACCTCTAATGTGGAGCTGGAGGAGAAATCAGGGAAAATGTTGAATTAGATGAACTTTAAAGACCCTGTAGGAAAAATAAGTGAGATTTGGTTTTCAAACTTTTCCATTTTAATTTGGCATAAATGTAGAGTTCACACAAATCATGTTTCCCCATTTGAAATAAAAGACTTAACTAAGTATGGTCATTGATGCCTATAATATCAGCAGTTCAGGAGACATAGGTTCAAGGTCAGATCCTGAAAAAGTTAAAACTCTTGCAGCTCAAAAGCAAGACAGGTGTAACAGGTGCTAGAGGCTCATACCTATAATCGTAGTGACTCTGAGGATCGTGATTCAAAGCCAGCCCATGCAGGAAAATTCATAAGATGCTTATCTCCACAAAAAGGGCCAGAAGTAGAACTGTGGCTCAAACGGTAGATCACTAGCCTTGAGTGAAAAACAAACTCAGTGTCAGTGCCCAGGCCCCAAGTTCAACCCCCAGGACCAGAACAAAAACAAGCAAGAACACCACCAACAACAAAAACAAGCCAAGTGTTGTATGTTCAATTTCCAAGAATCTCTAAAGAGAAAAAATAATTTACATGTGTCTTATTCCTTATACACAGTTAATGATTTTGTTTGCTTTCTTTTTCAAAGAGAGACCAATGAGAAAAGTTCACAACAGAATCAGGTGGCAGACTCTATATCTTCTGACAACTGCAACACTGTTTCAAATGACTTCATAAGTTAATTGGGCAATATTGCAAAGACATATAAAATTGAAACTGAAAAGGTAAAGTAGTAAGGAATGATGTATAAAGTATCAAATGTTTTCTAGTCTCTTGCCTCAACCTTGCTGCCCCAGTGTAGAACCCAAAGGCAGGTGGTTAGGATTTCCAAGGATCGGGTGCAGCCAGATGTTCAGGAGGCATCGTGAGAAGACCTTTCAAGGTTTAATGAACTACAACTACCTCTACCCCTTAGTCCTCTAACAACTGGGAGATATGCCATATTCCCTGTAAGCAGCTGTATCATCTGGAACATGCACTCAAGGAATGAGTGGAAACTGTGGGGAACAATACCACTGGTTTTATGTCCAACATGGGAGCATTGTATACCATTTTTCCCCATACCTTATGGAACGTAGTGTAGTCATATAGTCTGAACCTATCTTTGAGGGATCATTGGAAATGTAGCCTTCTTTTGTTTTTATTATTTAAAAAGAAAACATGGTTATTGGTTTGTACCTAACAAATGTTAGGACCACTTTTCAAATGAGAATGTTTTATGTTCTTTTTTTTGGGGGGGGTCCGGTCGTGGGGCCTGAACTCTGGGCCTGGGCGCTGTCCCTCAGCTCTTCAGCTCAAGGCTAGCGCTCTACCACTTGAACCACAGCGCCACTTCCGGCTTTTTTCTTTTTGCTTATGTGGTGCTGAGGAATTGAACCCAGGGCCTCATGCATGCAAGGCAAGCACTCTACCACTGAGCCACCTTCCCAGTCCTGTTCTTTTTCTTTTTTTTTCTTTTCATTCCTTCTTTCTTTCTTTTTGTATGTATGCCAGAACTGGAGTTTGAATTCAGGACCTGGGCTCTGTCCCTTAGCTTTTTCTCTCGAGGCTGGGTCTCTACTACTTAAGCCACAACTCCACTTCTAGCTTTTTGGTGGTTAATTGGAGATCAAAGTCTCATGGACTTTCCTGTCCAGGCTGGCTTTGAGCTATAATGTCTCCTGAGTAGCTAGGGTTATAGATAGGAGCCCCTGGCACCAGCTAAAATATATACTCTACTATAAATAATTAAATAGATGATAATTGTACAACCAGATGGATTACTTAATCCTAATCTCTCCTTTATGGCTGAAACAGGCAGAACACTTGGTGCATGAGAACACAAATATACACAAAGTCTCCCTTTCTCTCTCTCCTCTGTCTGTCTCTCCTCTATCTCACTCTCTTCCCCACCCCACACCAGTAACTATGCTAACCTCATAGTTGATTTCAGCATATCAGTAATAAATCTTTGAACCAAGTAATGCTCAATGTCAGCTATACCACTGAGTGCTTTACTTCTATGAAGTATCTCCATCTTCACAAAATTCTATAAGGCAAGCATTACTAATTACTCTCCTTTACACATATACAAGGACAACAATTCACATAAAGTCTTCCAACAAGAAGTGGCAGGGCTAAATCTGTCAACTGGGTCCCTCTGGCTCCAAAACCAGAAATAATAGCTTTTCCATTATACCAGTCTATGCCAAAATGGGGAAGAAGAAAGTCCCTTAGGGCACGAGCTTCATTCTTTCCTCCCTGCCTTTGCCTTATTTTTCAGCCTGCACTACAGACTAACCTGAATATTCAGCATAGATACAAAATGCAGTCTGTTTCATTCAGAATGGCTACTTGCTCATACTTGCTATATTGTCATGGGCAGTCTTTAGATAGTTACAAGTCCTAATTTACCAACCCAATTAGAGGGGAAATTCAAGATGAAGACTATGGATTTCCCCAAATCTGAGATACTCATGTTGGGCAGGATGGATGGTTGACATGTGTGGCCATATTGTTACAACTATTCCTCAGTAATGTTTCTGTATTCAGGCTGTGGCAGGGAGAGATGTAAGGGAACCAGATCTATGGTTCTACATGTTGTTAGGCAATGGTCTTCAAGGGTAGACTCTTAAAAGACTTACATTTTTCCTGCAAAACCAGTCATGGAGTGATTGCGGTCACATACTTGCTAACCTTTCCAAACACATGTAATCACAACTGAATTTCCATAAAGAGAGCTACATTCTAAGGTGGCAAAAGCCCAATATAATAAAATGACTAATTGTGCCTCCAAGAGCCATAAAGTGAATCGGGCCCAGGTCATTAATCAGCTGACACACTTTAAAGAGAAGCTTCCTTCTGCATATTGCTAGTCATTTATTCAAATCAAGTAAATATTGTCTTCATGGTTCACTAAGAAATTTCAGAGTGATTTATTAAGGAATTGAGTAGATTAAATTTCTTGGAGAATTCTCACCATTCAAGATTATTTTCAAAAAGTTTTCAAGGAGTTAGGTTGGCTCTATTTTTCTAGACATTGTGTTTTCTTGTCTTTAGGCCCAGTTAGGTTCTATCTAATGGGAGAATACAGTGAGGTTTAACATTTGAGGCAAACTCCTCTTGTCTTATGGGTCAGTTGAATTCAAAATCCTAAAACCAATTTGTACTTTCTCTTCTACAAGGATCACCTTGTTTTCTGGTTTGTCAAACAGGTAGTTGTGCTAAAGAATCAAAAGACTCACACTTAGGTATTTTTATTTGAACATGGTGGTATCTCATAGCAAGATGTAGTATTTCATCTTTATTTTAGTCCTTGGTACCACAAGGAGGGAAAGAAAGGAAGGATAGTTCTAAAACTTATACAACATAGCAGGAAATGATCAAAGATGAGGCTACTGGAAAATACAAATGATAATAATGTCCTCCATCATCATTGGTCAAGATATAATAATAGCTGGAGGTCAAAGCTATCTCTAGGTGCTATGATAGGACAAGAGTTAAAATATATTTGCCAGTGACAAAACCTCTAGTAAATCCAAGTAAAAAATTTTCAATTGCCCTTTTTAGGTTCAAATAAATTGTTGACTTTTTCCTTTCAAATGTGATGGTACAATGTCCTAGAAACACTGTCCGGACTTTGTCAAGGGTATTGTGATCAGAATTTACAAGCTGACTCCAGACACTTGTGCATACACACAAAGAGATACTGACACACACTCAAATGTTTCTTTGTATTATTTCTCTGACCTCTAAAACCTACAGGGTCTCCTGACCCCTCAAAGGAGAGATTTCCTTAAGAGATTTTCCAAAGAGAGGTTTCCTTTTTTTTCAGTACTGGGTTTAAACTCAAGGCTTTATAAGTATAAAAGTTAGGAGGCACTCTACTGCCTAAGCCATATCTTTCACCTTTTTTGCTCTGATTTCTGAGATAAAGTCTTGATTCTTGCTTAGGTACATTAGGTCTGCAATATTCCTATTTATACTTTCTACTGTCGTTTGGATGACAGGTGTGGAGACAGAGTTTTGTAAAATTTTTGCATAGGCTAGCCTCAAAACACAATCTTCCCATTCTCTATTTCCATAGTAGCTAGGAGGACAACTGTGAGCCACTGTACCTGGCTATACATTGTCTTAACCCACCTTTTATTCTTGTCATAATTAATCTCTCTCTCCAATGAAAAATGAGTAACTCTGGGACTACACTAATTGTAGGAGTGCTTGTATAAACCCTGCATTCCAGCCTGTACACTCTGGCACTCACTGAGATTCCTTGAGAATTGGTCATGATGAAATGTCTATCAGGGTCAACATCCAAAAAGATATTCTCACTCTTTTTTGGGGCGGTCCGGTCGTGGGGCCTGAACTCTGGGCCTGGGCGCTGTCCCTCAGCTCTTCAGCTCAAGGCTAGTGCTCTACCACTTGAGCCACAGCGCCACTTCCGGCTTTTTCTTTTTGCTTATGTGGTGCTGAGGAATTGAACCCAGGGCCTCAGGCATGCAAGGCAAGTGCTTTACCACTGAGCCACCTTCCCAGCCCCTATATTCTCACTCTTATTGGGGCTTGACCTCAAGTGTGAATGAGGGCTTTGTCAAAACCATAGGCCATGGACAAATCCTCACTGTGATTTAGGTGTTGTATAGCCCTGATCCCTCAAAAACTTGTCTCTCAAGTGCCATAGAACAAGATGCTACCGATCTATGTACTGACCTAACCTGAATGGAACTTTCATTCCTCTGACCCAAGACATACAGTTTTTTAATGAATCAGAAAGCCTGTAACCAGTTAGGTGCCAATGGCTCACACCTATAATCTTAGCTACTCAGGAGGCTGAGATCTGAGGATTGCAGTTCAAGGACAGCCCACAGAGACAAATCTTTGAGGCTCTTGTCTCCAATTAACCAGCAAAAAGCAGGAAATGGAGGTATGGCTCAAGTGGTAGAGCCTAGGCTTGAATAAAAAAGCAAAGCAAAAGCTCAAGGCCCTGAGTTCAAGCCCCAGTACTTGCACACACACACACACAAAAAAAAAAAAAAAAAAACAGGTAGCCAGGATGGTGGCTCATGCCTATAATCCTAGCTACTCCAAAGGGTGATTTCTAAGGATTGCAGTTTGAAGCCAGCTCAGGCACACAACAAACACATAAACACACACATACACACACAGCCTGGAACTGAAATGGAGTCACAAAGCATTCATCATTAGAGAGAGAAGACTCTAGCCATTCTCTCCATTTCTACTTTTGTTCCCGTCATCTTAATCCTCTGACCTCAAAATGGCCACAGAGAGTTTTTACAAGCCCCAATCCTCCCTACAGTGGATTACCAATGTTTTTAGTGAGACAAAACTTATTATGTCCATCTTTCCCAAACTTTATCTTGCTGTAATACCCCCTTCCTTTCCACTCTACAAAGAAACCAGGCTTTCTCAGATCCTTCAGAGTGCAGCCATCTTCTCTTCCTTGTGTTCTTCTCTAGCCCTAACATCTTCTTCCCACTCTCGCCTAATACCTGGTTTTACTTCTCTCTTTTCTTTGGGCCTCAATTTAAGTGATATTGTCTTGAAGAAGCCCTTCCCTCCTCCCACCCACCCTGTTAGGAGTCCTATTATATTATCTCATGGAACTTTGTGCTTTTCCTTCATAGTGTTAATCAGCTGTAACTGAACAGTTTCTTTGACACAACTTCAGAGAACAGTTGTACTCAGAACAATCCAGGACATGAGTTCTAAAATTTGACTGCACAAACTCAGACCCTTGCTCTGCCCTTTCTAATATCTCAGATAAGTCATAGACTTCTCTGTGCTTCTGTTTCTTCATCTGCCAGATGGGCTGATATTCTGCTCCATAGGGAAGTAGAATAGAGAGCATATAGTAAGTGCTCAATAAAGAAAGCGACCTTAGTGGCTACTAAATGTTTGTTTGTTGAACAAATGGATGTTTTTCATGTAAAATGTGGATAATATTTACCCTACCAACTGCTCAAGATGGATTGAAGATGCAGCCCATTACTAAGTGTGGAAAGATATATAACTTGTACTTGGCTCTGCAAGTATGTAGGCCTACTGCTCTTTGAACTTCTCAGCCCTAAATCTTAGTTTTCGTCACACACAAAAAAATTTTCTTTGGGCAAAAGTAGAAGAAGAGCTATTCTGTCTCACTGTCTTCTATGCAAAAAGTTTAATAGACAGCAAAGTCTGTGTAGCCCACATTCCCAACAAAGAGAGACAGACAGTATAGAAAGTACAGATTCTCTCCCCAGGAGAATGCAGAGAAATTGGGAGTAAGAAGCTTTCTCTAGGCACTGCTGGTTCTGCTAAGCACCACTCTCAGGTCTTGGGGCTAACAGTCTAGCACTTAAGCCCATAGGAAAAATTGGAGTTTACGTGAATAGACCTTGAAGTTTTCCTTCAACGGAACAGGTCTATTTAAAGTTTTGCAACAGCTGAATGCTAATGTGAAGCCACTGATGGTGCACTGCTGGTGCGCTATGATGCATGGTATTAGCTGACTCTCTTATCAGAAAAGTCCATGAGATTCTTATCTTCAATTAAACACCCCCTCAAAAAAAAGCCAGAAAGTGGAGGTGTGGCTCAAGTGATAGAGCACCAACCTTGGGCTAAAAAAGCCAAGCAAGAGCATGAGGCCTTGAGGTCAAGAAGGCATTTTAGGGCCATCAACCCAAAAGCCTATATTGTGCATATAGTCATTCCTGCTTTATTGTATGGCTAAGCCACAAGTCTCAGCTGTCTCACTGGGATCCCTGAGCACAGGATGGGAGAGTCCCAGGCTAAGTCTGATGTAGAAGCAACTCCTGGTTGGTCTGCCACATGCAGTTCTGTGTCAAAGGAGGACAACCAATCCACAGGAAAGACGTAGCGAAGGCTGGCGGTTGGAAGTAAGGAAAGACAGTAGGAAACAAAGGAGAACTGGGCAAACATTTTAAAGAGGAAGAAATAACAGAGCAAGGCACCAGAGATGAGGCAAGGGTACAAGGCAAGAAGTCTTCAGGGAAGCAAACAATGTTAATGAAAAATAATGGGGAAGTAAACTCTAGTCCAAAGATGCGAAATGAAGGACCAGATTGGGAAAAGGACATCTTGCTTTCTATTTCTGACCTCAAGTAAGTGAGCTATTTGGTTAGGGACTTCATTACCTTTGAGTGGTTTCACAGCTGTCAAAGTGCTTTCAACATCAGGGGTACTCAGCAGTGCCCAGTGGACCCAGTGCCCAGTGGTGCTCTGTTAACACAGGTGGGCTCAGCACTCACAACTGCTCCCAGGCTCCAGGCACTTTGGAAGCCAGGCAATTGCCTTGTCAACAAGGGTAAACAAAGTTGTTAATGTGTGAACACTTGAGAGAACTGTAAGGAGAGAGGGCCTCTTTTAGGAAATGGAAAATATTCTTCCAAAATGTCTTTTTCACAAATTTCCCAAGAACCATATTTGTCTCCACACACACAAGCCTACTTGATCATCTCAATGGAACTGTGCCTTTCAAACCTCCAACTGTCTGCACCATCCGATGCTCCAAAATCCACTACTGCATTTGTGCTAAGGCCCTGCCTTACAGGAATGCTCCTAGCAAAAGATCCAAAATGCAGGGTGCAGGGTGTGGACACTGATGGCTCATGCCTATTATCCTAGCTCCTCAGGAAACTGAGATCTGGGCACGGGGATTCAAAACCAGCCCAGGCAGGAAAGTCCGTGAGACTCTTATCTCCAATTAACCAGAAAAAGTCAAAAGTAAAGCTGTGGCTCAAGTGGTAGAGTACTAGCCTTGAGCAAAAAAGCTCATGGACAGCACCCAGACCCTGTGTTTAAGTCCCAAGACTAGCACATATGTGTGTATGTATATACACACACATATATACATATATATGATAAGGATAATGAGAAGATGGCCTCTCCTGATGAGTTTGGAGTCTGAGTTTGAGTTGAGGACTCTCAACAGTCTGGCTGAATGTCCTTAGATTGCACAGTGCTTCTGGCCACTTTCCCCTTCTTTCCTCCTTCCCTGGGAGCCAGACATACACCTCAAATCAGGCTCCCCACCCACCCTTCTCACAGGCATTTCCCACATAGATATCTTATATACTTTGTGCCATCATGGGACCTGCTTCTGGAAGGGCCTGGAGTTTCACAGCTTATTGGCTATCTTGTAATTAACTGGATGAATACATTCATTTGGTCTATTCGGTTAGAACCATCAGGCCAGTCTGTATGTGAAGGAATTATGAAAAGATTTGCCTAGTTTAATCCAAATAAAGATTTGTACTGAGAGAGGCTGTGGGTCCCCTCTTCAATAATCTCTTTCTTTTATTTGTGCCAGTCCTGGGCTTGAACACAGGGCCTGGACTCTGTCTCTGAGCTTCTGTTGCTCACGGCTAGTGCCGTACCACTTGAGCCACAGTGACATTTATAGCTTTTTTTGGTTTTTTGGGTAATTTAGTGGGAATAAGAGTCTCACAGACTTTCCTGCATGGACCGTCTTTGAACTGTGATCCTCAGATCTCATTCTCCCGAATAGCTAGGAATACAGATGTGAGTCACCACAATCTCTCTTTACTGAGTGGTTTGCATTTATTGTTTTAAAATTACTGGACTAGAACTCGAACAGTATCAATGACCAGAGATGGTGAGTATTTGTGAGCAAGTACATCCAGAAGACTGGATTGGAGGGACACATGGAGGCCAAATCAAAACAAACCATTTCAAGCATCCAGCTGTGAGCTGAACATGACAGACTAGGGTTGTCATTTGAAACTTCCCCTTCCAAGTCCTATCAGTGGTTCCTTACCGTGGACTGGAGATTGGAGAATATAGAGGGTGCATAAAAGTAAAAGCATGCTTTGATACATTGCTGGGGGTGGAGTGAGGTAAGAAAGGTGTAATGACTGTGAAAACCTTTTCATGGTTCCTCAAAAAAGAGAAAGAATGGACACATGATCCAGCTCTATCCTTATATGTATACCAAAGACATCAAAAGTAGGGGCTGGGAAGGTGGCCCAGTGGTAGAGTGCTCGCCTTGCATGTATGAGGCCCTGGGTTCAATTCCTCAGCACCACATATGCAGATAAAGCCAGAAGTGGCGTTGTGGCTCAAGTGGTAGAGCACTAGCCTTGAGTTGAAGAGTTGAGGGACAGCGCCCAGGCCCAGAGTTCAGGTCCCATGACTGACCAAAAAAAAATCAAAAATAGATTAAAAGTTACCAGGATATGGACAAAGGAAAAATGAAAGAGTTCATATAGTGAAGAGGTTCTATTTGAGAGCTGGGGAAGGGAGCTTAAGTGATAGAATGCCTGCCTAGAAAGCACAAAGATCTCAGTTCCTCAGTACCATCACCAAAACAGGAAAGAAGGGAGGGAGGGCAGAGTTTCTAGAATTTCTGTTTGGATTGATGAAAACGTTATGAGAATATTGCTAGTTGCACAGCATTGAGTTATATATTATATACTTAATTATATACTTAAAAAAGACAAAAATGTTTTCTTGTTATGTTGACAATGACAACTTTTCCGTTATACTTAGCAATGTCTTAAATTGATCATGTGATATACTAAAAATGATTAGCATTTACTCTTTTCAAATTTATTTTGAATAAAATAAATAAATAAATTTATTTTGAGATACATTGTCACTATGTTGCTCAAGCTGGCCTCAAATTCTTGGGCTCCAGTGATCCTCCTGCTTCATCCTCCCAAGTATCTGGGACTGCAGGCATGTACCACCATGACTAGCTTGTTCACATGAAGTGAGCAAATTTTATAGCCTATGAGTTATATCTCAGTAACATCTGTTTTTAAAAAAGTAAAAACAACACAGCAGCCCAGGGCTCTGAAACCATGCTGGGAGATTTGCTAAGATGGTGAAGGAAGACAATGGCTGTTTTCTCTCCAGCCACACATTGAGGATAGCAACGAGATCCAAGCTCGGGCCAGCTGCATTTTTGGAGCCCAGAGGGAAGTTCCAGTGGAGTCCTGTTTACCTGGAAGAACTGCCTGGAAGAAGGCCTGGAGTGAAGCACAGCAAGCATATGGTGCCCAGATGAGGGAGTATGAGGGCAGATGCTCTGGAGCAGGCAGTGTGGGTTAGTGATGATTCTTAAATGAAGTGTGACCACCGCCTTCCCTCATCCAGAAGGCTCTTCAAGACTGTAATCATGGCTAGTGCCTTGAAAAGGGGCAGATTTCAGATTTCCAGCAGTAAGAACAGTCAAGCTAACTCATCTTAACTATACACATCAGTACACGCACAATTATTCCATATATCATTTGTATGTGGTCACTTGATAGGACACTTGATACTTAAGCAAAGGGAAGAATAAAATTAAGTAACTTGAAAACTAGGAAAGACTATGTTTTCATGGTTCTCTGAGCTCCCTACTTTTGTGCAGATGACATTTAGGCTCTAGATTATATGTGCTTTTGTCTGCATTTCCCAATTCTTGTGGTATAACTAATACACCTAAAAGGTAGAAGACAATTTGAGAAGTACACTGCCTCTTGTCTGGTTACAAAGCCCAACTGGGAAATCTGAATGTGACCATTTCTTACAACTCTGACCGTGATTGATTTGTGATTGATCTCAAGCTTCTGTCAGCATGAACAAATGAATCAGCAAGTCAATTTGTCAATGAGCCTGTATGTTCCTGATTCTACGAGAAGGCACAATTATGAAGTTAAGTGCAAAGGATCTCCATATTTCCAATATTGGTCTTAATTTTTCATAATAAATCTTCATGTTAAAGTAGCAATTCATGAGCAGACTTTCAACACAACTTTCAAACTTTTACCTGGCTACTGCTTTAATGCACTGGAGTGAAGGTATTTAAAATTACACCAAAATCTGAGCCCCACACATACTATGGCTAACAGGCCTAAATACCATGAGGAATTGGTTATTTAGGATTAATGTTACTAGCAATTCATTATTCATTTTTAACTTTTGGGAAAGATAACATATGTCGTTGTGATGGAAAAACAGATACACTGAAGAAAGTTTTTCCCTCAACACCCCTCCTTGGTCACATGCATTTCTAACAGTTACTTTCAGAGATGCAATATAACTTTCAGTAATGCTAAGTTTCTCTGTACTTGAGATGGGTCCATAATGCCATCCTTAGAGACTTGTCTCTTTTTAGATGTTTGTGTCATTCACCAACACAAGCATATATTTGTAAATACACACACAGTATTGAATAGTCAAAACTCTAATAGATTCACACCTATAATCTTAGATATTAAGAGAACTGAGATCCTCAGATCGTGGTTCAAAGCCAGCTTAGGCAGGAAAGTCCATGAGACTCTTAACGTCTGATTAACCATCAAAAAGGTAGGTGTAAGTGTCCACACTACCACCAGAAGTTCAGGGATATGTGCATGGTGCTCCCCAGTTCCTGCTGGAGTATCTTCTGGGAGAAGCCAGGCTTGCTGGAGGACCAGGCTGCCTCTGAGCTCTCAGCTCAGACTGGAGCCAGAAGGGCTCCTTGGAGAAGCTTCTGAGAACCTAGAATGGAGTCCCTTCTCCCCACTGCAAAGGCACAAGAGTGGCCATGCTGAAGTCTCCTAGTAGGCAAAAAGCTTTGGAACACAAAGGAAGGAAGGACAATGCTAGAAACCGGAAATCTATGGAGTTCTAGGAGAGGAATTAGCTTTTCAGATGTTGACCAAAACTCCATTATGGTGAGATGAATTCTGGTGACTGAGAGATGACTGGAGCATTACTGCAGAAGGATTGCCTATGAGCACTGATTATAGAATAAGACCAAAGCAGGTGCAGAACAGACATCAGGAAAAGGAAAATGTTTGATGTCATTCTATAGGGAACTTGTAAAACTAATAAAATTGGGAAGAAAAATGAGACATATTTATTTCCATATGTAATACTTTAGAGTTAAAAATATTATTTTAAGCTGATAAACCAACTAGTCCAAATTTAGTGATATGAAATAATATAAACATAGAAAAGACAGGGGCTGGGAGGTAGAGTGCTTGCCTTGCATGCATGAGGCCCTGGGTTCAATTCTCAGTACCACATAATCAGAAAAAGCTGGAAGTGGTGCTGTGGCTCAAGTGGTATAGAGTGTTGCTAGCCTCAGCTGAAGAGCTGAGGGACAGCACCCAGGCCCAGTGTTCAGGCCCACAACAAACAACAACAACAACAAAAATAAATAAATAAATAAGACAATATCAATTAAAATCTGTTGTTGAAGAAAAGGGGTCAGGGGAAAGAAACATGCTAATTTTTTACCCTGATGGGTGGAGAATTAATATATATCCTCCAAAGTAATTACGGAGCCAAAAATATCACATAGACTATTCTTAGTATTAAAAACATACACACCTAGTGAAGAAACCAACCATATAATGAAAGAAATTCTCTTTTCCTTTTGTCAATCTTGGGGTTTGACCTCAGTGCCTAGCTGCTGAGCTTTTTTTTTTTTTGGCTAAAGTCTAGTACTCATCACCTTAAAACCCCAGCTCCACTTCCAGGGCAGGGGTAGGGTGGGGATGGGGTTGGTTATTGAACATATGAGTCTCAGGAACTTTCTTACCTAAGCTCGCTTTGAACCACAATTATCATATCTCAGCTTCCTAATTAGCTAGGATTACAAGCATAAGCAACCATCACTGAGAAATGAGATACTTTTTAAAATGCCAAAACAATGTATATTAAAATTGGAATTGAATATCAATATCATATCACTACCTGCTCTGTGTGTGTGTGTGTGTGCGTGTGTGCGTGTGTGCATGCACATGCGCATGTGTGCTCACATCTGTTGCTGGTCCTTGGGCTTTAACTTAGGTCTTGGGCACTGTCTCTGAGCTTTTTTGCTCAAGTCTATTGCTGTACCATTTGAGCCACCGTTACACGTCCTGGATTTTCTTTGTAGTAGTTAATTAAACCTAAGAATCTCAGGGACTTTGGTGCCCAGGCTGACACTGAAGTGGGACTCTTCATACTTCAGCATCCTGAATAGTTAAGATTACAGGTGTGAGCCACCAGCCCCTTCCCCACTTCCTGCATTTTGAAGGTTAATTGGAGATAAGAGTCCCTATTCTTATAGATAAAAGTATTAGTTCTAATGCAGATGTCTCTACTTAAACTGAACCACACACAAAGGCTTATTCCTAATATATTCTTCTTGGAGACGAGGTCCACACAGATTAATTGGGGGAGGGGGTGTCAGATATTTAGATGCCATGAACAAATTGACTATGTGCAGCAATGTATGTATGTGGCTACATGACTATGTACACACATGTGAACCCATGTTAGTGTCCACAAGAGTTTCCATTATTACCTATGTGTCTCTGGATGACGAGTTGTGGTTTTTTTAAATCATTTCTTGTCATCATTTTACCACAAATTTGTTGCATTAGTAACAAAAACAAACCTTGGGTATCTCATTCATACATGATAACATTCACATCCATAGATATTAAATAGTCTGAAATCCCCTCTGTCTCCTGGAAACAGAAGCATTGACTGCACCCAGTCCTTTTCACAGATGGTGGGATATATTGGTAAAACTGTGTCCAGTTGTGCAAATAATGAATGTCTTATGAGGAACAGTCAGAAGCCCAGGGGGACTTTGTGGGGTCCTGTTGGAGGAAGAAGCTGCTTAGATAAGAGGACCCTGGGAAGTGACCTCAGCCTTGACAGAAGACCAAAAAGAACTTGGAACCTAGGTCTCCAGGCACCCACATTCCAGAGCCAGCCGTAATGTCAAACATCCAGCCATAGCAAAGAAAGCAACATGTTTTCCTGTTGCTTCCCGATTTTCATTAGTTCAGACTCCAGGAGATCCTTCAGAGAGCGCCTAGTGGACACCTGCAGACACTGGATCAACCCCTGACCCAGACTGCAACCTCAAGCTGGACCCAGAAGAACATTCTGGTGATTTATAAGATGAGACCAGCAGGTGGTACCTGGCAGCCTAGACCAGGACAGCAAGGATGGGGCCATTGCTGTGACTCCTCCAAGCCAATCCCACGTGCCATGTTCAGTGGTCGCCCAGTGGGCTGTGCCCATTCCACAAAAGATGAAGCTGTGTGGGGCTGAGGCAGCAGCTGAAGGATCAGCATGTGCTGATTCATGGCCAGATTCATGAATCTCCAGCTGTGCCTACACAAGAGCCACCACTGCCGGGTACCCACATAGATCTCCCAGTGGATGTGTGCACAGCTGCAGAGACAGACCCAGCCCCACTAAAAGCAGCAGCAAAGGAGCCACAGCCAAGGAGGGCAGTGCTGCATCTTGTGCATTTGCCCAGGGCACATGATGAAGACACAACTCCATCAGAGAAAGCCAAGAAGAGCCAGCACAGGGCATGGTTGCTGTGGCTCTCAGTGCACCTCTGCCTACACCAAGCAAGAAAGAGCAACCTAGCCCTGAGGCAGACAGTGAAGATCCTCAACACGGGGCAGCCAATCTACATCTGGAGGATGTCCATGGCATCTGAGACAGACTCTCCTGCTCCCATGTCAGAAGATGATGAGCCACAACATGGTGCAGCCAACCTGGATCAGTTCTTGGTACCTGACACAGACTCTGTTCCACCAGAAGAAGATGAAGAGAGGCCACAAAGCACTTTGACATCAGGAGGTTTCTCTGACCAACACATATGAAGAAAATCTTCTTTTTCCAGTGGACATCTGAAGTGGCAGTCCACATTACATCTGACCTCAATCGCGAGTTTGCCAAGGGCACAGTACAAATAGGCTCCAGTCTGTGACTGTCCTCACTGCTCTAGAGATGTTGCAGGTTCAACAGATTTTGTCTGATATGGACCAACCTTTACCTGCAGAGAGCAAATTAGCTCCAGCAGATACACGCCAGAGTGCTTCCAAATTAAGACTGGGAACACAACTTTGGATGTGGTGGTAGAGACTCAGAAACTCCTGAGCTCCACTGAACACTAGCTCAAGCACTTACAGAAGTCCTTTCCCTCTGCTTGCAAGTTATCTCTTATTTATTTAATGTAACTTAAAAAGGTATTTTAATACAACTTTACTGTTATTCAAGAAAAGGCAAGTGTATAGCTGTGGCCCAAGTGGTAGAGCACCAACTTTGAATGAGAAAGCCAGGTGATAGCACAAGGTCCTGAATTCAAGGATCTCAGTACAGGAGAAGTAGAGCTGTGGCTCAAAGTGGTAGAAATGCTAACCTTGAGCAAAAGCGTTCAGAGATAGCATCCAGGTTGAGTTTGAACCCCATGACCAACAAAAAATAAAATTAAAATATATTTGCTCAGTAAAGTCCCAGTACAGTAACAAAGTGTTGTCTGTGTGTGTGTGTGTGTGTGTGTGTGTGTGTGTGTGTGTGTGTGTGGTTTATCCTTGCCAATCAAGAGAAAAAATTCAAAGTCTGTGTAATTCCCGGTACATATACATATTTGAAGTTTAATGACTGAAAGGGTTTTCTGGCTGAATTTTGTTTTTAAATGGTGAGCTTGTCTTGTGGAAATAAATGCATGTTGGAAGTGTCTTGGCTGTCTCCTATTATTGAGATGTGTATTGAAACAGGCACACCAAACAGCTGGACCTTTTAAGCCATGCTTCTCCTGAGCCATTACTCTGCAGAGGTAATTCGAGTAGGCATTGATGATGATAAACACCACAGTTTAGAAGATGTTAACCCAAGCTTATCAAAGCTCACATGGAGAAACAAATTAGGCAAACTGAAGTAATTTGAGCTAATGAAGTTTGATTCTAAACATCCAGATCAATTAAGCTTTCAAGTACTTGCTTGGGCTCCTGCTCTACATAGCAGTATGGAGCTGCTGCTTAGAGTACCAGGGCCAGGAGTGATGACTGAAAAGGGTTGCAAACAAAGAACTACTCCAGCCTTCATCTTTTGTAGTTGTGGCTTTTGAGCATCATGTCATATTGAAATGGAGGGTGATATATTCACACAGACCCTCCTTGCTGAGGATCCCTTGGGTTTCAATATTCCAAAGTCTTGGTATCCTGAGAATATGGTCAGCCTTTGGGTGAAAAGCTACCCAGCATTACTCACAAGACAATATGTTGGAAATGAACAACTTAGGAGGGAAGATTGGGGGGGAGGGAAAGTGGGAGAAAAATGAGGGAGGAGTAACAAGTTTGACAAGAAATGTACTCACTACCTTCTGTATGATACTGTTACCCCTCTGTATATCACTTTGACCATATTAATTTAAAAAAAAACTTCTACCCTGCAGGAAAACAGGCAGAGAAGAGAGTAAACTGGCTTGCATGAGTAATTCTAGCTACTTAGAAGGCTGAGAACTCAGGATCACAGTTTGAAGCCAGCCAGGATAGACAAGTCTATGGGACTCATCACCAATGAACTAGCAAAAAGCTAGAAGTGGAGGTGGGGCTCTCAACCAGCAAAGTGTCAACCTTGAGCAACAAAGCCAAGTGAGAGCTCAAGGCCCTTAGCCCCAGTACCAGCACAAAAGTCATGGATCCTGACTGTTGAAGGCTTGTGAAAAAAGTTTGGTCCCCAGAGGGTATTATTAGAAGATAAAGGAACCTTTGGAAGGTGAAGTTTAGGGAGACAGTGTTTGTTCTTCTTATGGTGTGCTCCCCCCTCCCACCCTACCCCCCAACCCATCCACAAGCTGTTATGACCTAGTCAATGTCTTGAGTTTCAATTATTCTCCTTCATAACTCTTCCTTCCTAGGGGCTGCTAGCAAGGAAAGGACCCAAATTGGCCATGCAACAGAGAATTTTCTTTACCCTATAGAAATAATTGCTAGATGGTTATATGAGTGTCACTCATTTATCTAGAAACCTGAGGATCTGGCCCTAATCCAAAAGCATGACTTTCATAGTGAAAATTTCAGACATCAAGGGAGAGGGTTTGAAGAGACTTGGAAAAAATAACACTTCTATCCTCCACCTCCATTTTTTTCCCACTGGCAAAGCACAAGTTCTTCACCGTAAAACCTTCTCAGATACCCTTTAATAAGCCTGCCAACTCTTTTTCTGGATGCTCAATTGGACATGCTTTTTCTCAAATAGCCCATATCTATCCAATGAGTTGATTTTTATTGCAAGGAAAGAATACTTGCACTGGAATCCAGTGGCCATGCTTTTTGGGTTGCTCAAAGGGAATTTCATAATTCAGAATTAATTAGACAAGGAGAGAGAGCAGGAGGCATATTTTGGTGCATTAATCCATGTCAAGTTCAAGCTCATTCCATCTCTGTTTCCCTGTGTGAATAATTATGCCATTAATCCAAGGCAGGAGGAGACTTGTGACTGTGACATATTTCTAAAGCAAATAAAGAAAAATGTCACTTCTCTCCTTCCACTAATGCTCTGAATGGAACTACATAATGATAATAGTTTTATTTATTTATAGGGCATAAATTCCCTGAGGTTCAATAAACTACAGGATAAGCAAAATGCTAAACAGAGGGGGGATGAAGAACTTTCTAGCTCTGAAACAAAGAATTGAACAGGATAAATAACCAAGAAAGCTAAAAAGTTAAAGAGCCCTGGAGAAAGGGCAAGAAAGAAGAGATAATGATGGGCTTTTGTTTATATTTTAATTTTTATTCTGTGTCAGTTACTGGGGCTTTAACTCAGGGCCTAGGCATGGTCCTTTTATTTCTTTCTCGAGGCTAACACTCTACCACTTGAACCACAGCTCCACTTCTGATTTTTGGTGCTTAAATGGCAATAAGAGTCTCATGGACTTTCCTGCCTTAGCTGGCTTTGAACCTCAATCTTCAGATTGCAGTGTCCTGAGTAGCTAGGATTATAGGCATGAGCCACCAGCACCCAGCTAATGATGTGGTTTTTAAATTTTCCTCTCTATCATGACACAGTAGTATCTATCTGAAGAAGAAAACTCTTACATATTAAATTGCTGTGAACATGACCTCTGACTGAACACATCCCTTACTGTCCAAGCAAAACACATCTGCCTGCTCCTCCAAGACTTTTGGGTGCCCTTCCAATTCATGTGTGGTTTAGGGACAGAAATGTACTGGTGGATGGGTAAGATTTACCCAGCCTCTCCTGGGAGGGGCTAGCAATGCACAAAATGCTTTGTGTGTGACCTTTCCCACTTCACAATACTAAAGAGGACATTGTGGAAAGATAGAGGGACCATTACCATGGGAGGCCAGGCTCTACTCACTGGAACCAGAAGGAACAGTGTCAAGCTTCATCAGGCAGGCCCCTGGGTACAGAAGTCACAGAAGCAGGGAACAGGCCTCATTATCCTGACACCAACTTCTCTACAGAAACTTGGCCCAGAATCGGTCTTTCTAGGGGAAGGGGAAGACAAGAGAACTCACAGCCACAAAGACAAGATGTATTGGGGGATAGGCCAAGAACTTCTCTTTAATGGTCCCCAAACCTAATATAGTGACTAGAACACGATTGAACAGCTACATTGACCAAATGGATGCTCCCAGTCTTTGCCTTCATCTGCCTGTCTTTGACTTGGGGAAGCCACTTGGCCTCCTTCAGCATCAGTTTCTTTGTGTATAAACTGGAGATATAGAATTTGTTGTAAGATGTGCAAGAAGGAGGGGTCAAAAATGACTCCTGGCTGGGTGCCAGTGGTTCACTCCTAGCTACTCAGGAGACTGAGTTCTGAGTATCACAGTTCAAAGTCAGCCCAGAAAGGAAAGTCCATAAAACTCTTATCTCCAGTTATCTACCAAAAGCTAGAAGTGGAACTGTGGTCAAGTGGTAGAGCACCAGCCTTGAAAGAAAAAAACTAAGTTTAGAAAAAACTGAGTTTAAACCCTAGTATTCACACACACACACACACACACACACACACACACACACACACACACACAAAGAATGATGACTGTGGCTTTGGTCCTGTGTAACCAAGTGGAGGGAGACCCGGGTGATTCAGGTTTGGGAAGGATAGATCAAAAGCTGGTTTTGCACAAAATTATGTGTGTTATATTTATTGCACATATATAGAGTTGAGTAGGCTATTTAGAGCATCACTTAAAGACTGGGGCTAGCCCATGGTATAACCCCTGTTTTCACTGTATTTGATTCCGGTGCCCTGCATCTTGTATATACACTTTTCTAATTTGGGGAGGGGAAGGGAAAAAACAAAATGCTTAAATAGAAATACAGGTTGACCCATTGTAACAATGAGATGTACAAGACACTTTGTTGAAAATGAACTTTGCAACTTCTGGTGGGGGTGAGGGGGAGGGAGGAGGTGGGAAGGTGGGGAGAAAAGGGATAGTAGGGGAAAAACAAAGGAGGAGGTAAAAATGCTCGATAGGAACTGTACTCATTACCTTACTCATGTAACTGTAACCCCTCTGTACACTATTTTTACAATAAAAAACATTTTTTAAAAAAGACTAGTGCTAGAGCTAGCTCTCTTGCTATTTAGGGGCTGAAATTACATCAAACACATGCACACACTTGATAATCTTATTAAGACTGTACGAACTACAAAAAAACTGTGCAAACAAGAAATAAATGAATAGTTGCTTCATCTGGGTTACTATGTTAAATATGCTTACTAGGATTTTACTAACTAAAGGTTCCTTCTCAGGTTTTACTTATCTCCTACTGAATAAACTATATAGGTTAGTCTTTAAGAATCTATATGTTGTGGAGGGAAAGGGAAAAAACAAATCATTTAAATAGGGATACAGGTGGACCCATTGCAACAATGAGATGTACAAATCATTATGTCGAAAACGAACTTTACAACTTTGGTGGGGCGGGGGGAGGAGGGTTGGAGGGGGACGGGAGAGGATGGGATGGGAAGGGGAAACAAAGGAGGAAGGAAGCTACATTGCTTGATAAGAAATGTACTCATTATCTTGCCCATGTAATTGTAACCCCTCTGTACAGTATTTTCTCAATAATAAATAAATAAAATTGAAACAGAAAAAAAGAATGCTATGAGGGAACTCAGATAACTGTTATTTAGAAATGAAATAGTGTGTTGTGGTGATGGTTTTATTTTTCCCTGAATTGCTCCCTCGTGTGGCAGAAAAAAAAGAAGTCTGCTTTAGGTTGCCGGTCCACACAGTAAAAGAGCACACTGTGGGCACCAGAGGGCGCCTTGCTGACGCCAGAAGATGCAGAAATGGAAAAGATGCAATTCAGGGTTCTAGGCTCTGCTGCCTTTCCTCCATAAATGTGAAAATCCTAGTTCTTGGAACTGTAAGTCCAAGGGCAGGACCCAGGTGACCAGCACCCGGGTGAGCAGCATACAAACATTTTCATCTGGGGGTACAAGCCAGATAGGGTTTCCAAAAAGGGGCCATTCATTGTCTGGTCTTATGCATACCAGACAGAAAAGGAAATTGAAAGAGACTGGACACAAAGGATAGAGGGAAATAAGAAAGTAAGCAAAGAATGCAGGGAAATAGGAGATGCCTATTGTTAGGAGTGGACCAATTCCATAAAGTTCAGTCCAGAAGGGGCTTCAGAGGCATTTTTGGGTAGTGTGTGTGTGTGTGTGTGTGTGTGTTTCCTTCATTTTTTCCCCTTGGTGGGAAAGGGTCATACCAGTGTTTGAATTCAGGCCTCCAGTTCAGCCTTATTCCTCAGATCTGGAGCTCTACCACTTGAGCCATACTTCTAGCCCAATGTTTTGCTGGTTGTTTTGGATAAGGAGTCTCACAGACTTTTCTATCCAGATTAGCTTTCATGATCCTCCAGTAGTTCAGCCTTGTGAATAGCTAGGACTGCAGGCATGAGCCACCAGTGCCCAGCTCTGAGACAATTTTGACTGAACCTATATTCCAAGATAGACGGTTTGAGGTGGCTCCCAGGTTGCTATGCTCTCAGTTGATCTTGCTTGCCTACAATGTCATCCTCATAATGCATAGAGAAGTTGTCTTACCCCTAGCAGGATAAATCCCAAGACGCCCTGACATCCAGCAGAAGTCTGAGATCACAGATTGCATAGCCCCATAAGTACTGTCTTCTATATATACCTGCAAGAATATTTTTAAATTAGGCATAGTAAGAAGCTAATGACAATAGCAATAAAAACAGAGATATAACGATTGACTATAATAAAAGAAGTAGAGGTATTGCTCAAATGAAAAAAGCCCCAAGAGAGAGCTCAAGGCCTCAAGTTCAAGCCCCAGTACTGGCACACCAAAGAAACAAAAGTTATTTAAAACTTAGGAATTTGTGTGGATTTTTTCTACTTAATATTTTCAGGTGATGGTATATATCTGAAACAATAGAGTGCAAAACCTCGGAGAGGAGAGATTACAGTATAAAGCTTGTCAGGTGCCTGCTAGATGATGCTTTATTCTCTACAAGCCTTAGCAAGAGCCTCCAGCTCCTCTCCTAGATTCCTATCAGAGTGGCTACAGCATTAATAATGGGATTACCCATCTCAGACTAATCTACTAGACAGGATGCATCTGAATGTAAGACATAAGTGTAATAATTGGTCTTGATGGCAACCTTGATAAGGCACTGGGGGTTATAGCAGTTTTTTCTGAGATTTTTTTAAAGCATGCAGAATGGTAAATGAGGACATTTTGGTATCACATGATCTTGGATTTCATTCTGGCTTTCCTTGCTTGTTGGTCCTCTTGTCTTCTCACCTATAAAATAAAAATAATTGACTCAGGTGGTGGTGGTTCATGCCTAGCTACTCAGCAAGATGAAATATGAGGATGGAGATTTAAAGCCATACCAAGCTGGAAAGTTCCTGAGACTCTCCACTCCAAGTAACTACCAGAAAGGCAGAAGTGGAGCTGTGGCTCAAGTGGTAGAGCACTAGCCTTGAGCAAATAACCTAAAGAATAGCACCCAGGCCCTGGGTTCAAGCCCCAATGCTGGCACAGAAAATAAATGAGTTCCAGTCTAGAAGCAGGAAAGTAACAATAAGACTATAATACAGGACTTTTGGAAGGACTGTAAAATCAATAAGATGGTAAAATTTCTGATTTAGTGTACCTTTCTATAATTAATTTGTAGTGGTTTTTTTCAGACAAAGGATTAATATCCCGGAACAATAAAGGTTCTAACAAATAATAAGAAATAGGCAGAGGGCACTAACAATTCACAAAGGGACATAAATATACATAAATAGAATACAATTTACCAATAACAAACAATGAAAATAAGGCAAAAGCAGGGAACATTTTCCTGCTGGACACTGGTGGCTCATGCCTGTAATCCTACCTACTCAGGAGGCTGAGATCTGAGGATTGCTGTTTGAAGCCAGCCAGGAAACTTCATGAGACTCTTATCTCTAACCTCCAAAGCTGGAAGTAGAGCTGTCACTCAAATGGTAGAGCACTATCCTTGAGCACAAAAAAGCTCAGGCATAGCGCCTTGAGCCCTGAGTTAAACTCTAGGAATGGCACCAAAAAATATTCATTTAATTCAGCAAAGTCCACCCCTTACTGCTTTGATCCACTTCACTAATTAAAGGGAGTAATTTAGGCTCAGAGAAATCAACAGAGCATGTTTTCTCTTACATATGGAAGCTAGATCTAAAATACAAATTTGCATGATAACATACAGGGCTCAATGCATTTAAATACAACTGACTAAAGGATGGCATACTTAAGGGAGGAATTTGAAAGCACAAACTCCTCTGAACAATGAATGTACTCTTTATCGAAATGAAAATTAGGAAGTAGAAACATGTTTGGGGGGATGGGCAAAGGGTACGTGCACAGGAATGGAGGAGGTCATCCTATTCAATGAACATCATGTAAAAAATGAGTTGTATAACTGGAGGATAGGACAAGAGGGAGAAAATGGGGAATAATGAAAGAAGGGGTGACATTGACCAAGAAGCATTGTACTCATAACCTAATTTATTGAATTGTAACTCCTTTAAACCACTACAGCAGCAGCAGCAGCAGCATCGTGAAAACTGAGTTTGACATTGTGTGATGGTAATTCTATATCACATAATATATTTTTTAAATGTTCATTAAAATGACAAAAAAGCAAGAAATGATCATCACTAGGGCAAAATGGGAACAAAATTAATAATGTTGAAATATTTATGTGAGAAGGTTTTATGAAACTGAATAAGAAGCCAGATGAGAGACTTTGAAGTAGCCCTGAAAGGCTGGTCTTCCAGCTACATCTTGTCACATAAACCTTATTGTTCGCCATCTTGAAAATCAGGTCTCTGACTTGAATCTAAAACATCACTAGAGGTTATAGGTGGCAACACTCAGTGCTTTCAAAATGGCCATTCTCCTTCACATTGACTCACAGAATTAAATAGACAGGAGTAAGGATCTTGATCTAGCTACTGTTTTGCCATTTCAGACCACTTTAATGTGAAACAGCAAACAGGAAGAGACCACATCCGCTCTGGGCTCTGTGAGGCTTCTGGGGACCAAGCCAGACACGCAGGCACCAGGCTTTGTTCCCTGTTGTGCCCCATTCCCCCACCCCAGGCTCTCTTTGCATGTATTTAGATGGTAAGGCTGGCTTGCCTGCTTGCCTGCCTTCCTTTCTTCCTTCCTTCCTTCTTTCCTTCCTTTCTTCTGTTAAGTTTTTAAAACAAGGTTGCCGAGTAAGAACACCACCACGCACGGGTAAGGGGTAGATTTATTCATCATTCTGGCTGGCACCAGGCCATGTTGGCCCTCCACGCAGCTGGGAAAGACCTGGGAAAGAGAGTGTCTGGCCCTAGAATAGGCCTTTTCTAGGGTAGGAGCCGGGGGGGGGGGGGGGGGAAGGTGTGGCCACATAGAATCCAGATGTGATCTCAGCAGATGCAGATGTGACCTCTACCAGGTGTGCCAGTTGCCTAGGTAATGCAGGTACTGGGCGGAGTCTTTGCTGGGAGGAGGGTGGAGTCTGCTTGCCATCCAGGAGTGGATCTTACATTCCAGCCTTTTAATAATCATGAAATAGGGCACGGATTCTCTTGGGCTACTTCCTGCTGACAAGGGGGTATCAACATTAGGGGTAAAAGGCCGGAATGTGGTCCCCTCCCAGAGAAGGTAGCCAACAGCAGCTGTCCCTTAGTAGGCATGAGTCCTTTGATGAAGTCTGGAAAAGTCTCTTGAGGCATTGAGGGGCTAAAAAATACTAGAGAGCAAATAAATGGCTAGAGGAAGGACTTGGGGCTGAAAATATTGATAGAAATGTCCTTAGCTTACTTCTGATATCTGACGACTAGGTAGAGAAGTCAGGTGACAAAGGCAAGAATGTAAATTCCTGTCTAGTTAAAAGGTAGACAGGTATGGACATGAGATGAGCAGGCTTCTTACTTCTACTGACCTCCGGCTCTGGTTAATTTTGAAAGAGCAGGCACAAAGTGGCTGATGTGACATCATCTCCTCTTACTCCTCTCCATGTTCGCTTGTTCCCCAGACTGACTGAGGCTAGGTGCTCATTGCTGGGATGGCTTGTCCCAGTTGGTATTCAAGGAGGTTTGAACTCAAGGCCTGGGCACTGTCCCTGAGCACTTCTGCTCAAGGCTAGTGCTCTACCACTTTGAGTTATAGTACCACTTGCAGTGTTTGCTGGTTAGAGATAAGAGTTAGTTGGGAGATGGAGTCTTAGGGATTTTTTCAGCCCAGGCTGGCTTTGAACTGCAACCTTTGCCACAAAAACCCTTTATTATTTCCAATTAAAGCAACAAGGAGAAAAAAAATAAAGCAACAAGGAGATCAAATAGAATAAGTAGAGTTTACCTGGTTCTTATCAAGAATTGACCAACAAATATTCTGAAATAACAAAACTTGTTAGATGTCATGAGAATTTTAGCACAGATATAGTATTGATTTCTTTCTGGTAACCCTAACAGTGCTTAAGTTAACCAAAGTTACAGAGCCTTAGCTTTTACAAATCCAAAGCAATCTTTCACCAGGAAATCAGCTGCATGTGATGGAGCCAAGCATGAGTCCATGGTAGAGGTAGTCAGGATGGTCTAGGCAGGAGTGAGGCCTGTCTTCCAGGTTGGAAGGGATGGACTGGATCTGGCTGCATGTAGACTGGCTGGCTCTGAACTATGAATCCAAACTGAGCAAACTTCAGGAATCTCAGACAATTTAAGCCAAATAACTTGATTACAATGCCAGATAACAAGTTTACACAGACACAGACATACACACATAGGCATACACACACAGAATCAAGTTGAGGTCAGTGTGTAATCAAGCAAAATAGCAGCTGAGCTCCCCTGATGCCAAGATGGCGCATCAGCCACTTGGTCAATGCTAGAGAGAGCTAAAGATTTTGACAATGAGGATCCCTATCCGAGTCACAGCACCATTTATGTTAGATTTCTAAAAAGAGGTTGCCGAGTAAGAACACCACCACACACATGGTATTCAGGGAAGGGGTAGGTTTGTTCATCATTCTGGCTGGCACCAGGCCATGTTGGCCCTCCATGCGGCTGGGAAAGACCTGGGAAAGAGAGTGTCTGGCCCTGGGCTAGGCCTTATCTAGGGTAGGGGCAGGGAAAGGTGTGGCCACATAGAATCCAGATGTGACCTCAGCAGATGCAGGTGTACCAGTTGCCTAGGTAATGCAGGTATTGGGCAGAGACTTTGCTGCCATTAGGGTGGAGTCTGCTCACCATCCAGGAATGGACCTTACACCTTCCTTCCTTCCATCTTTCCTTCCTTCCTTCCATCTGTCCTGCCTTCCTGCCTGCCTGCCTCCTTTCTTCCTTCCTTCCAGCCTGCCAGCCTTCCCTTTTCTCCCTTTCCTCATTCCTTCCCCTCCCCCTTCCCTTTCCCTTTCTCATTTTCCTCACCCTTTTCTTTCCCCTTCTCTCTCCCCTTCCTTCCCCTTTACTCTTCCTTTTCTTTCCTTTCCCTCCCCCTTCCTCCTTTTCCCTTTTCCTCCCTTTTCCTCTGTCCCTTGTCCCTTTCCCCTTTCCTTCCCCCTTTCATAGCCTCTTCCCCTTTACTCATCCCTTTTCTTTTCTTTCCCTATCCTTTTCTTTTTTCCCCTTCTTCTTCCCTTCCCATGCCACACTCAACAGCCATGCTTGGCACAGAGCAGGATGCTGAGGGGTTTTCCACTTGGGATCTGGGGATTGTATCCACTCTCCGTGCTTAGGTCAGTCATAACACAGCGCAAATAACGGGTGGAAGAAAAGACTGACTTCCCTGTCTACCTCAAAGTGAGAAAGGGGACTGCCTTTTCTGAGAAATAACCTTCCTGTTCTAGTCACTGCTGAGAGGTCTCTGTTTAGTGATTCAGTGGACACCACCTCTCCCACCCACCACGCAACCCATCACTCCACTGGGCCTGAGCAATCCTCTCCCACAGCCTCAGTGGCACCCGGCCCCTGGGCCTGTGCTTCCCTGGCTTCTGTCTTCATCCCCAATGCAGAACTTTTGTGTTCCATGAATCCCAGTGAGGTCCTCACTCTTCCCCTTCTGCCACATAATTCCTGGAAGTTCCCAAAGGAGATTTCTCACTAGTGCTCCCAGGTGAGTCCCTGGGTGTAGATATCATTCCCTCCCCTGCCACTGACACACCCCCTTCCTGCCAGCTCTTTGCAATACTGCAGCCCTATCAGGGCCACACTCATGAGCTGTCACCTTCTCCAGTGTCCTGTGTGGCCTAGAGAGCCCAGAAAGGAAGCTAGGTATTCTTTAAAGGCTTCTTCTATATTATGATGATGATGATGATGATGATGATGATGATTAGCCAGTCCTGGGACATGAACTTAGGGCCTAGGCACTGTCCCTGAGCTTCTCAGCTCAAGGCTACTGCTCTACCACTTAAACCACATCTCTACTTCCAGCTTTTTGGGTGCTTCATTGGAGATAGAGTGTCACAGACTTTCTTTCCAGGGCTGGTCTTGAACCTTGATCCTGAGATCTCAACTTCCTGAATAACTAGGATTACAGGTGTGAGCCACCAGCACCTGGCTATTTTATTTATTTTTTCATTATCTTTCAATAGTTATACAAAGGTGTTTCCATTCAGCATGTCAACGTAAGGGTGCAATACATCTTGGTCAGTGTCACTCCTTCCATCACCCCTCCATTTATCCCAACTCTGTCCATCCCCACTCATATCTCACTGTGTCACTGGCCTTTCCTATCTACAACATCTTCCTCTTCCAGAAACAAGGCCCTTCCAGTTGCACTTTAATCTCATAGAGAGTCTTAGTAAAAAGAAAGTTTGTGTTTGTTTTTGCACATGGATTCTCTCCACCAGGTATGCTGGTGCAAAAAGTTATTCTGCCCCTCTGTCTGTCTCTGACTCTGATTGTGACTCTTTGTCTCTGTCTCAGTCTGTCTCTGGCTCTCTGACTCTCACTCGCTCTTTCTGTCTCCCTCATCCCAAGGATATAGCCCCATTTTGGAACTTTCAACAATAAGCATGGCATTAATCTAAAAAAGGAGGAGACCTTGCTGGTTGAGCCCTAAGGAAGTAACTAGTTGAATAACTAGCAGCATATCCATACTGAAAAATTATGTAACAGACATATTTGTGCACAAAGGTGAATCTAAGAGTTCGAGGACAGCCAGTATCAGGGTTATTTGTGAGCTTATTAAAAATTCAGGCTTCTGGCATGCATTTTGATTACTGAGCCCAAAGCTCTGGAGACAGATTGGTATCTTTAAGCTGACTTCAGGGATTTTTGATGTCTGTTAAAGCTTAAAAATACAACTGTGCTGGGTGCTGGTGGTTCAGACCTGTAATCCTAGCAACTCAGTAGGCTAAGATCTGAGGGTCTCATTTTGAAGCGAGCCTGGGCAGGAAAGTCTCCAATTAACTACCAAAAGGCCAGAAGTGGAGCTCTGGCTACAGTGGTAGAGCACTAGCCTTGCTCAAAAAAGCTCAGGGACAATGTGTTTGGTAAATCTGGTTCTTCCTAAGTTAACATGGCAGGGAAGTTAAAGGTCTTTTGCAAAATTTTGACTTTGACAGTTGTGAGTCATATTTCCTATATTCAAGTAAAAAAATTTGCTTGTAACTCAGCTGACTTTCTATATAAGTGTGTAGGGGTATTGGGGGGGGGTGGATATTGTAACTGCCAGACAGAAAGTCCCATGCACTAGGCCTGAGAGTCCAGTTCATGTCTCAGTGTATTTGATGTACTTGTGGTACTTGATGAAAATGAATAAGGCAGCTGAATGCACAACAGCCAACAAATACTAGTCGATAGAGAAACACAAATCAAAACCACAGAGAGATGCCACTTCACACACACTAGAACACTAATTTGTTTTGGTTTTTTTAATGTTTTATAATTGTAAAAATAGTGTACAGAGGAGTTACAGTTACATGAGTAAGGTAATGAGTACATTTCCTATCGAGCATTGTTACCTCCTCCTTTGTTTATCCCCTACCATCCCTTCCCTCCCCGCCTCCCCAATTCCTTCCCCCCCCCACAAGCTGTAAAGTTCATTTTCATCTTAGTGTCTTGTACATCCCATTGTTACAATGGGTTAACCTGTATCCTTATTTCAGCATTTTGTTATTTCCCTTCCCCTCTCCAAATTAGAAAAATGTATATACAAGATGCAGGGCACCAACATTAAATACAATGAAAACAGGGGTTATACTGTGGGGGAAGAACACACAAAAGAAACAAAAAAATCACATAGTACATTTTAAATATGTTAAAAACAATAGCAAGAAAGAAAAAAATTGTATCCTTATCTTGGGGTCATTTCACTTAACATCATCTTATATGGTCATATATACATAGCTAATTTGTTTTTAAGTTAAGGGAAATTTCAAAAGTTGTCAAGAATGAAGGAAATTAAGGTCCTTGTACAATGCCATAGCAATGTACAAGTTAAGTTATATATGCTAATGGTATAGCTATTGTGGAAGACAGTGTGACAATTGCTCAATAAGCCAAACACAGAATTAATATATGATCTAGCAATTCTAATCCTAGGAATATTCCCCCAAACAATTAAATAACAGATACTCATACAAATATTTGTACACAAAATATTCATAGCAGCACTATACATAATTCCAGAAAGTGGCTTATGTTCCCCAACAGGACAAACAAAATGTGGTATATCATACAATACAGTTCAGCCCTAAAAAGGGATAAAGGTATGATTCATGCTACAGAATGAATGAACTTTTAAAAACAGTTATGCTGAGTTAAAGAACCTAAACATAAAAGGTCATATATTACATGATTCTATTTATACTAAACATCCAGATAGGTAAATACATAGAAATAGAAAGTGATTTAAGAGGACTAGGAAAAGGGAGAGCTAGTGGGTGATTGCTTCTTAGATTCAGAGTTTTCCCTTTGGCATGATGAAAATATCTCACAATGAAAATATCTTGTGAGTGTTCTGAATGCTGCTGGATTATGCATAGTTAATTAGCATAGTTAATTTTATGACATGTGAATCTGACTTCAATTTACAAAAAGGCCCTCAGCAGGAGTTTGTGAAAGTTAAACTGGAGAATACAAGGGTTTTCTAGAAGATTCGGTTTGAAGAGGGAATGGAAATGATTAGTTTTATAGCCTTGAGTTTGATATAACTGTGGAACATCCAAATGAAGGTCCTGGAAGGCAACTAAGCTCTCCAGTGTAAAACCAGGGACAGAGGTCGGCCCTGTAGCCAAAGCTAAGGGGTTCTCAGGCTGGCACACCCTTAGGCGTGCTCTGCTCAGAGAACTATGACATAAATGGAGTGGATTCTAAGCCCTAGTAAAGAAATCCCATCATCATCCCCGACGAAGGCTTCTCAGAGGGTTAGGTTTCACATTTATTCATTGCTTCAATGAAAGTGGAGTGTGGAGTGGAAATTTTTCACCTCTGACTTACATGGGAGCAACCACAGATACCTCCTATCCACTTTCCTCCCAGTGTGCCTGCTGAAGTATGAAGAGAGTCCCCTTGCCTTTCCCAGCATCGATCCAAGATGTTTGTGCTGGGATTATTGGATGGGTAACTTGTAAATAATATGTCACATGGAACAATATATAATTTGACTAAAATAAAGTAGGTCATACTTATTTTCCCCAAAGTCTTCTTTCTTCCTTTCTTCTCTCACTCCCTCCCTTTCTCTCTCTCTCTCTTTCTGTCTCTCTCCCTCCCCTCTCTCCTTCTCTCCCTCCCCCTTTTCTCTCTCCCTCTCACTCTCTCCCTGGCCAATCCTGGGGCTTGAACTCAGGGCCTGAGAACTGTCCCTGAGCTTCTTTTGCTCAAGGTTAGCACTCTACCACTTGAGCCACAGTGCCACTTCTGGATTTTTCTGTTTATGTGGTACTAAGGAATTGGAACCCAGGGCTTCATGCATGCTAAGCGAGCACTCTACCACTAAGCCACATTCTCAACCTCTCTTTTTTTTGGGGGGGGTCACTTTTGGTTTTCAAATCTGGGGATGAACCCAGGGCCTTGTCCATGCTGAGCAAGTGCTCTACCACTGAGCTATACCTTCTAAGTCCTTTCTTACATTTGACTTGAAACAAATTTCAAGACATAACTAATATTCATTTATTTCAATTCTTATTGTCTTAAAGTAGGTGTACAAAGTAGTTTTAGTTCAACATGTCAGCTTATGAGTACAGTACATCTTGATCAATGTCACCCCTTCCATCACTCTCCCCCATCTTTCCCTACCCAACTCAGCCCCTCAATTTACTTGGTTCCACTTTCACTTCCTAAAATGTATTAGTGTTTAAGAATCACCTAGAGGACTCTTAAAAATCCAGGTTGCTGGCCATACCCCCTGAGCTTTTGATTGGATTGTCTAAGGAGGCCTGGAGCTCTTGATTGCTAGGTAGTCCTTGGGTGATGTTATTAACACAGGTCCGGGGTCACTATCCAGAGCACTACTGGTTGGGATGCACTCTTGGAGCTGGTAGCAAATGTAGCTGGCTATAGCCCACTATTTACTGGTATAAGAGAGAGGTCACTGTTGGGCCCTTTGCCAGCTGGCCAGGTCTCCCACTACTGGGACTTTCAAAGGCATAACATTTAAAATGACATTTTTTCAAAGAGAATATGGTAAATCTTGATAACTGCTTATGCTGGCTGATAGGGATGTGTGGGTATTTGTTGTATTGTGTTCTCCAATTTTTTAAGATGTTGACATGTTTCTACTGTAAACTCACTTTATTCAAGAATTCATTACATCAGTTGTGACCAAGCATGGTCCAAAAACTTAATTGATTTAAAAGAAAATTTAAAACCAAAAATGTTAAATTCCTGTGTGCACATTACACAGCTCAGTTGACATGGAGAGACTTGTGAGCAGCCTTGTGTTACCATCACTGGTGTTTAAATCATTGTGTGATCTGCTGAGTACCTCCCTGCCCTTTATCATGTAAAAATATACCTTCTGAAAAACAAATGGTACCCAGAAAACAAGATAAAAGTTGATTCATTTAAGTGCTCTGTTGAAAAGTGTTGTATTTTTGTTGAAGTTGAGCAAGACTGGGGAAAATGAACTAGACACACACCATTACAGGGCTGAGCTCTGTGCTGTCCTCAGCTAGGATCAGCTTAGCATTGTTCTTTCTGCATGGTTTTCCTCACAGCAGGATCCTGGAATCACATCCATGGGTGCAGATACCAAGAAGCTACTGTAATATGTTTGATGAAATCTTTAGATGTAGATTCCACTCAAGTTTATTAGACATCAATATGGCTTCAGGCACTGAACTGGGTCATTTCATACAGGACTTAGTGTACTAGAAGGTCCAGCTTCGTCATTAGTTTCCTATTCTAAATAACAACCTAATCCTTAGGTTATAGCAAATAATGTTGCGGTACAATTGGAAGATAGTTAAGAGTCATTTCTTTGTCTAATAAGAAGTTAAGATAAAATTTATCTTGGATCAAAAGATTCAAAGTAATCTTACAATGCAAATAGAAATTTGAAGACAAATTGTGCCCCATCCAAAAAATAAAGGAGTTAAGAGCAGCATAAAAGTTGTCCAAGCATTTCTGAATGGTTTATATGGACAGAAAAGATAGGACTACCATCTACAAAAACAGGTCCAGGGCTGGGAAGTTGGCTCAGTGGTAGAGCACTTGCCTTGCATGCCTGAGGCCCTGAGTTCGATTCCTCAGCACCACATAAGCAAAAAGAAAAAAGCCGGAAGTGGTACTGTGGTTCAAATGGTAGAGCGCTAGCCTTGAGCTGAAGAGCTGAGGGACAGCGCCCAGGCCCCGGGTTCAGGCCCCACAACCGGACCCAAAAAAAAAAAAAAACCAAAACAAGTCCACTTCCTTTATTTGGCTCACAATGAAAGTATAAAATTCATCAGTATCTGCTCAAGGTAGGTCTATATCACAAATTTAGTCTATGAACACTACTGCAAAATCACCAAGCTAAGGATTTTCACACACCTGATCTCATCAAATGTCTTTAATAGTCCTGCACACCAAGATTTTCTAAATCAAAACACTTTAATTTCTCCTTTTGTTTGCCTTTTTATTATCTGTAAGTAGTCATACAGAGGCACACCAACATTCTGTGTGTGTGTGTGTGTGTGTGCGTGTGTGCTCACACACACACCCCGCTCTTGGGACTTGAACTCAGAGCCTGGGAGATGTTCCTAAGCTTTTTTTGCACAAGGCTGGCACTAGAGCCACAGCTCTACTTCTGGCTTTTTCATCCAACATTGTTAATATATACAGAAGAAACTCATGGAGTTGTAAAAAAAAAAAAAACTTGCCTTAAGTCATGAAATTAATAGTCAAGCTAATATGCCTACAAATGTTTCCTACTGGTGGAATATGTTATTTCAGTGTTTAGATCACTTCTTCACCATACTAACATAAGGACAGTCTATATTTTCTTTTAAACTTTTAAAATGTCTTTCTTACATTCAGATCTCTATCTTTAATTTCTACTTAGTGGTGGCATCAATTAGGAATGCCATACAATTTTTCCCACATGAATACTAACTATCTAGTGCTACCACTCAGAATCTACCTCTAACTACTAGATTTTCATGCTTTTACCTATTTTTTGAGGGGGGGTTAAATTGAAACAGGGTGTCCTCTGGAGTCTAGGTAGCCTTAAACTCGCAATCTTCCTGAACCCACAATCACTTAGCCTCCTGAGGGCTAGGGTTATAGGTATGTGCCACTACTCCGGGCCCTTGCTAAACTTCCTCATTAATTTCTAGATTTTATAAGATTGTCCAGTGATCTTTTCATTAATAATAATACTCATTGCATTTTTTTTAAAAAAGCACAGCTACCTAGTCAAAATTATTATCATACAAATATAAAGTTTTTAAACTCTAGAATTTAAATTATGGCACCTTTTGTATTTTCAATAAATTGAGGTATTTTTGACTCTGACATGTCATGATCTTGACGTGGGGGCAGACTTAAAGTTAGTTAACCATTCTTGGTGCTGGTACTGACATTTGAACTCAAGGCCTGGGCAATCAGTCTACAAATAAATAACATCTATTTTCCAAAGAACATTAATTCTTATTATTTTAGAAGAATCTTAATAAAACTCACCTTATGAGGCAGACAAGTATTAGAGTCTGTAGTAAAACTAGATGCTTTAACTTTGGAACTAAATATAAAAGGGCCTTTGATAGAGCTTGGGGCTACAAGAAACATTTTAATGTGGTTACTTAGTCACCAAAGAGGGACATATGCAGTGAGGTCTGTGGTCCTGCAGAGGAAGAAATCAGCCTACCCCACCCCTAAGTCCTTAGCAGTGACAACCCACGTGTTAGTAGGGAAAACCACAGGTCTGTCATTTTGCTTCTCTATCTATGGTTTTGCCATGCTTCCAGCCAGTGATAGGAAACTTGTTTGGTAACCACCAGGAAGGTCTCCTGTTGGGTTTAGGGTGGAGCTGGACCACTGCAGAGCAGTTTCCAGGAGAGCATGGTTAACTGTGAGCAGCATCTCAACAAGCAGGGCCCAAGCCCTACATTTCTGGTCACCACTAGAGTCAAGATGAGCCATTAAACCTCCATTCTTAGACTTCTCTCTCTTCATTTAATGCCAGAAGCTGCTCACAGATACCTCAGATACAAGAAAACCAGAACTTCCTTGCCATGACTCCCTAGGCAGAACCGGAGATCCAAACTTGTCTTGGATAGCAGTGAAGATTGAGGAGAGAAGAGGACAGTCACCATGTGCCTAGGGAAGAGAAAGCTAGGAAGGCTTCAAATTCATCAGGACATGTGAGATATGTATTCAGCTTTGAAGAAAGAACTTCAGCTTGGATGAGGACTTTCTACTCTGCCATGGGACTGTCTGAATCAACATGGCAAAGCTGTTTAACTCGCTGAGCCCTGTTTCCTCAACTGTCAAATAGTTGACAATAATAGAACAACTTCCTGGGAGTCCTACAGGCTGAAATGAGTTCATATAAAGCACTAAAACTAGTCCTGTCATCTGAATCATATCTGATCAATGTTTTTTGTTTTTTATGATGGTGTAACAAATTACCACAAACCTAGCAACTTCAAATAATACCTCATTTCTTGCAGTTCTTCAGGCCAGAGGCCTGGTAGTCCAATTGGGTTCTGTCACTGGCATCAGGGAGAGAGCTGAGCTGTCATCCAGAGCCTCTGGAAAGAATCAGCTTCCGTGGCAGGATTCAGTTCCTCTCATTTATAGACTGACAGCCCCTTTTCTTGTTGTCTTCAGTAGGGGGCAGCTCTGGGCTTCCAGAGGTTGCCGTATTTTTTGTACTCAGCCCCTTGGTCTTCAAGCCAGCATTAGTGTCCCAAATTCTTCTCAAACTTGGATCTGAAGGGTTCCAATATTCAATAACTCAACATATCTCCTATGTCCACAGCATTCGTCACTCTCTAAAATATGGGTAACTTGGAAGAGAGGAGAGGCTAGGGATCATTTTAGGATTCTGCCTATAAGAACTACATGGATTCAACCAAGACAGGCTTTTAGATGGAATAAGGGAAGAAAGCTGGGAAGGAGATATTCAGGAGTTTGGGTCATGTCCCTCCTAGGATGTTAGACCTCTGGATCAGTATCAAAAACACCTCAATACTCAGGAAACAGGAATACCAACCCAAACAGAATACATGAAGGTTCTGCCAGGACCAAACTCCTGAGCAAGTGGCCCTAGGAACCAAAAGGGACATGAGACAATGAGCATCTGGCTCTTGCCTGGGAGATCAAAGGGTGACCAGGCCTTAGGGTTCCTGAGACCGCACAGAAAATTGAGGCATTCAATGCATTCTGTAAGAAGTTTGAAGACCGATTTAGCCTAGGTTGGTAGGATACAAAGAAGAAGGATTAAGTGATGAAAAAGAGACTGAGCTAGTCATCTGTGCCCCTGTCAAGTCAGCATAAAGTTTAGACTTTATCTTCCAGTGGAAGAATTGGTTCTGTGTCAGGAGAGACCTGAACTAAGAGATACCAGGACTTAGACACCTGAGCAATGATCATTTACATTATAGACTTCAGCCCACATATATGTTGAGAATCAGTTTGGGCAATATAGCCAAATATATTGTATTTTCTGACAGGAAAAAAAACCTAAATGTTCCTGATAAAAGAATGCCACCTGCAATGTGTATAGCAGTACCATAGAGTATAACATGTTAGATGTGTTATCACCTACTGGCTTGTATTTTCTTTATGTAAGCATAAATACTTTCCTGGATATGTATTAATTTGGGTATGTAATAAGAAAGTCAAAATACAGAATACAGCCTATTTTGTTGTAGTTTTTCTCACAAGAAAGCTTTGGCTTTGTGATCTCCCCATAGACAAACTGGTCTGGAGATGAGGTTACTTGGGTTTCTATTGTCTGGATTCTGTCCACTGTCTGTACCCTGGCTGATCTGATACAGAAATGTCTTCCACCTTCTTTTCAGGATTGGGGTATGCCCTTTAGAGCCACAACTGAGCACTCTGCTTCTGGTTGGCGAAATGGTCCTGTGCCTTTCTCTCTCCTGAAGGACCCATAACCCTTGACCTTGAAAGAAGCATAGATCTGAAAACAGAGTGAACTTCTATTATCTAGGCCCAGGACTTGGGATCTAAAGGCTAGATGACTCAGCTCCTGCCCCAAAATACTTATGGTCATAAGGAGATGGACATCTTGGCCAATTATGACCCTGCAGCCTGATAAGTTGTACTGTATAAAGAAAGTTGACCCAATACATAAACCCAAAGGAAGCTGTCCTTAAGCCTCTGAGGAGGGGTATTATTGGTAGTATTTGACCAAAGAGAGGCAACAAGCTAAAGACCTCACAAGTGTACCAAACATCCTATATAACTTCAGCTAAAAAAATCAAAAGGTAGCCGAGCACTGGTGACTCATGCCTGTAATCTTAGCTACTCAGGAGGTTGAGATCTGAGGATGGTAATTCCAAACTAGTCCAAGCAGAAAAGTCTCCATGAAACTCTAATCTCCAATCAACGACTCGAAAAGATAGAAGTGGAGCTGTGGCTCAAAGTGGTAGACCTGTAGCCTTGAGCAAAAGATCTCAAGAACACATTGCAACAATGAGATGTACAAGATGCTATGTCGAAAACTTTATAATTTAGGCACAGGGTGGGGGTTGGAGGGGAAATGTAGTTGTGGAGATGGAAGGGAAGGGATGGTAGGGGGAAAACAAAGGAGGAGGCAATAATGCTTGATAAGAAATGTACTCATTACCTTGCTCATGTGATTGTAACCCCTCTGTACAGTATTTTCACAATAAAAATCTAATTTAAAAAAAAAAGATCTCAGAGACAGCACCCAGGCTCTGAGTTCAAGCCCCACAACAAATAACAAAAAAGAAGGAATTAAAAGGTGACATTTCCTGCTCACCATAAGCAGTCCTCCACTATTCTCAGGCCACATTAAACACAGGAGCAGCCGTAGCACACTGAAGTCTTCTCACTTAAACCCACACTTAGTCATTTTAGGAAGTTTAGTGTGTTTTTTTTAATTTGATAGTAAAATTAAAGCTACTAAATCATTTCTTAAAAGAAGAATCACAAGACGCATAAGCAGATTTTTAAAATCTTAACCCTCAATCTTGGAATTCTGTGAAAAGTAAATAATTATGAATATGAAGCAAGAGATGCATTAGGACAATGGCTAATAAGCATTTGAAAAGAGTATTAGAAAGAGGAAGCAAAAGCTGATATAATTTACATTATATACTTACTAGGCTGACAAAAGTTAAGTTTTATAATGTTAATTATTTTGTGGACATTGATTGGAAAAATAAAACAATTGCATAATATCTAAGACAAGTAAGGTACAAGTCCTTTACAATCCAGGGACTCCACTTTAAAAATATGTTCTGGAGAAATTCTTGCACATATAAATATAGACACATGTTACGTAATGCTATTTACAACCATTTTGTTAGCAAACATTGGAAACAAGACTAATGTCCTAAAAATGTCATTTGAATCATGGGAATATTATCCATCAATTGAAGAATTAATCTCAAAAACTATTATTATTGATTTATTTCTCCCAAGGAGGTAAAGATGATGACTAGGATTGGGGAAGATTTTTATTTTTCAATTTAAAAAATGTGGACCCAATGTGAACATATGTGTGTGTGTGTGTGTGTATACATAGCCTCCACCACCATACAGCTGTGAAGAGGAGGTGGAGGGAGCTTTCTGCTAAATCCTTGGGAACCAAGATTAAACAGCCTCAGTAAGGATTTGAGGTGGGAAGTGAAGAGAAAGGCTTAAGCAGCCAACAGTTCTATTTGCAAGCACAGCAAAAGGAAAAATGGGATTGGTATCAAAGATAATGCGTTGTATGTCTCTATTTGTATTTGAAATGTCTCTGAGATATCCTACTTTAAGTGCCTGCTGGTCAGTATCGGTAGCCAGTATGGCATATTTAGTGTTCAGTATGGTATACAGACTCAGATAGAGAAGTTTTGTGTGAGTGCCAGTCAGTACCAGGGTTTGAACTCAGGGTCTCAAGTACTCACCTGGTTTGCTTCTGGCTGGTCCTCTATCACTTGAGCCTCCACTCTGTCATTTTGCTGGTTAATTGGAAATAGACTCTCATAGACTGTTCTGCCCAAGCAGGCCTGGAACTACAATCTCAACCTCTCACATAATACAATGAAAAAAATTGTCCTCAAGTTTTCCACCCAGGCAGCACTCAAACTGTACTCCTATTTTCAGCCAGCCCAGGGTCCCTGTGGGCACAACCCACTTAGTATTTTAATTAATTACATTTTTGAAAGAAATAGGGGCCAGGAACCAGTGGCTCAAGCCTATAATCCTAGCTAGGAGGCTGAGATCTGAGGATTGTGGTTCAAAGCCAGCCCAAGTAGGAAAGTCCATGCGACACTTATCTCCAGTTAACCACTAAAAAAGCTAGAAATGGAGCTGTGGCTCAAGTGGTAGAGCACTAATCTTGAACATAGAAGCTCAGAGACAGCACCCAGGCCCCAAGTTCAAGCCCCAGGACCAGAAATATGTATACTTCTATTATATATTTCTCTCTATATATATTTCTATTATATATGTATATACATAGATATGTTATATACATATATTATATAACATATATATTACACATATATAATGTTATATATGTATATACATATACATATATTCATATATATCATTATATATGTGTATATACATATATATGTTCACATTGGGTCCACATTTTTTAAATTGAAAAATAAAAATCCTCCTCAATCCTAGTCATCATCTTTACATCCTTGGGAGAAATAGATCAATAATAATAGTTTTTGAGATTAATTCTTCAATTGATGGATAATATTCCCATGATTCAAATGACATTTTTAGGACATTAGTCTTGTTTCCAATGTTTGCTAACAAAATTGTTGTAAATAGCATTGTGTAACATGTGTCTGTATTTATATGTGCAAGAATTTCTCCAGAACATATTTTTAAAGTGGAGTCCCTGGATTGTAAAGGACTTGTACCTTACTTATCTTAGATAGTATGCAATTGTTTCATTTTTCCAATCAATGTCCACAAAATAATTAGCATTATAAAACTTAACTTTTGTCAGCCTAGTAGATATATAATGTAAATTATATCAGCTTTTGTTCCCCTTTCTAATACTCTTTTCAAATGCTTATTAGCCATTTGAATTTATCTGTCATACCCTCTGAACATTTACAAGTGAGTGGATTATTCCCCATAATAACTATAAATGGATCTTTATATATTATAAATCCCAGTTTTCACCAGATAGATCATTATAAATGCTGCCTTCTAATTCAAACTCTTTTGCACTTTATGATGCTTTTGATTGTATAGGAGATGGAGATTTTCAAGGACTCATGCTTATCAGTTTATAGATAATCCCTATAAATGTACATGCTTAAATGGAATATAGGATATTAGTTTTTAGTATAATTTTTCACTATTTTTATAACCTTTTAGGCACTCACAATCATCCCAGTGAGAGCTTCAGGATCAGAAGACATTTCCCATCTGCATCTGTGCATCTGTGATTGGAACACATTTATTATTTGGGAAGGTTTTTTTTTCTTTTCTGTGCTCTATTAAAAGTTAGATTGATCTATAATAGTATCCTATAATTTTTCCTTCAAGATATTTTTCGCATTTTATAATCATATGTATATGATTCTAAAGTTAATTTATGTCCTATTTCTTGTATTAGAAACGAACTCTAATAGTGCTGACCATTTGCTTTTCAGTGCTTTGTAGAGTACCATTCTCAGAAAAATTCATGTATTCTCCTTGGAAGAAGGAACTGTCCAGATTTAGATTATTGTAAAGCCCTTGTCTAGGAACCAAGTCTCCAGTGTCAGTATAATTTGGCTTCTTCTACATCAGTTCACACTACAGAAAGTTTCCATTTTTGCAAGAAATAACATCTCTGTCAGTGGTCTAAGACCCACATGATCATCTCTTTCTGAGGTTCCAGCTGTGGCTACAATGACAGTAAAAAACCAACGGCTCTTTCGACACAGTGAACCCTAGTAGGGTGATTTATGGTTAGAGCAGTTAATTGCAAGTGTGTGGTTATTGACTAATCATCATGAATTCTCAGCCTCAACTCACCTCTCCTCTAGTACCTCACATTTTTTCCATGACACATTTGAAGAAATTGTTTGTCTTTATTATATATATGGCACTGAAAAATATGTCACCAATTATTATTATGACTAATTCATATTTATTGTACAATGGAATTTATAATTCAATTTATTATAATGATTAATTCAGGACTTAGTAATGATATTGTAAAACTTAATTTTTGTCCATTTATTAAGTGTGTAAAGGTAAATTGTAGCAGTAAATTTTCCATATTAAAATGTCTGCCATCTATAGTATAGAGGGTTGTCCTGTGTGTACCCCACCCACATGCTTCCATTCTCTCAGTATGTTGCCAGTTTTTCTGAGAACATCATTTGTACCCTCTCCCCTTCAGTCTGCCTAGAGTTCAAACTGGAAGCAAAATACAAGGTGATGACACTGATCGGGAATATGAGGCATGTGGTATATAATTGTGTATAAAATGGAGGAAAACTTGGGATGGAAATCATGTTGAAAAGAGGGAGTTCACTAGCTGTGGTGGCTCATACCGGTAACCTCAGGAAACAGGAAGATCTTGAGCTGGAAGCCAGCCTGCATTACAGGAAAGTCAAAAAGAACAGACACAGGTAACTCACACCTGTAATCCAGCTACTCAGGAGGCTGAGATCTAAGGATCCCAGTTCAAAGCCAGCCAGGGAAGGAAAGACTTTTATCTTGAATTAACTATCAAAAAGCCAGAAATAGAGATATGGTTCAGGTGGTAAGGCACCACTCTTGAGAGGAAAAAACTAAGAGTCTAGTTCCTGAATTCAAACCCCAGTACCAGAACCAAAAAAAAGTTTAAAAAAATAATAATAATAAGACAAAAATAAGCCAGGTGCCAGTGGCTCACACCTGTTCTAGCTACTCAGGAGGCTGAGATCTGAGGATTACAGTTTGAAGCCAACACGGGCAAGAAAGTCCATGAGACTCTTACCTCCAATAAGCTACTCAGAAAAAACAGGAAGTGGCACCGTGGCTCAAGTGGTGGAGCTCTGGCCTTGAGGACAAAGAGGCTCAGCGACAATGCCTAGGCCCTGAGTTCAAGCCCCAGGACAGATAGATAGATAGATAGATAGATAGATAGATAGATAGATAGACAGACAGACAGATAGATAGACTGAGAATACACAATTGGTTTTTGTTTTTATACCAAGTTCCTAGAAAAGGAAATTAATATTGGAAGATGTTTAGGAAGGAGACTGAATATCATGTACAAGTTAAAAGTAGCCAAAAAAATGTTTAAAGACAAAGGGGATTAAATCAAGTAATTGATAGAAATTGTGAGAGATAAGGAGTTTTTCCCTTTGTACAGATTGAAAAATGTACAAAGATGTACTTTTGTTGGAAGCTGGTGGCTTATGTCTGCAACTAGGCTGGGAAGGAAAATCAATAAGGCTCTCATCTCCTATTAACCACCATAAAGCAGGAAGTGGAACTGTGGCTCAAGTAGTAAAATGCTAGCCTTGAGCAAAAAAGCTAAGAGAGGGCACCTAGGCCCTGAGTTCAAGCTCCAGTACTGGCCAGCACAAAAAAAAAAGAAAAAGGAATAAAGGAAAGAGAAGAAAGAAAGAAAGAAAGAAAGAAAGAAAGAAAGAAAGAAAGGAAGGAAGGAAGAAAGAAAGAAAGGAAGGAAGGAAGAAAGAAAGAGAGAGAAAAGGTGATAAAGAGGAAGAATAGAAAGGAAAAGAAAGGAAGAAAAGAAAAGAAAAGAGAACATAAAAACGTGCCTATTGATGGGGTTTCACACATTTGCCATCCTTTACAAGTGAGGGAACACTGGCAAGTCGGTGAGGTGGTGAGAAGTGAAATACAATTGTATCATTTAAGACTTTGTGGTTGGTGGGTATTTACCCAAACGATCACAAACATTTCTCCATTTTTCCCAATCTTGACGTATAGAAGGCAGCTCATGGAGCAAAGATAAACACAACATCAGTTTTTTTTTTTGGGGGGGGTGCCCATAATGGGGCTTGAACTTGGGGCCTCACATTCTCACTTCACTGTTTTTCTCAAAGTTGTCACTCTATCACTAGCACTTGAACTACACCTTCACATCCAGCTTTTGCCTTGGTGATTGGAGTTTTTGGGGATTTATTTGACCAAGTTGACTTCAAGTCTTTTTTAAAAATTTTATTTTAGGGGGATGTGGGGGTGATGTTGGAGAGGGGAAGAGGTGATATGGGGAAACAAAGGAGGAGGCTACAATGCTTGATAAGAAATGTACTCACTTGGGGGGGAGGGGGGAGGCTGGGAAGGGATGTGAAGGGTAAACCAAAGGAGGAGGCTGCAATGCTTGGTAAGAAATGTACGCATTATCCTGCCCATGTAATTGTAACCCCTCTGTACAGTATGTTCACAAATAAAAAATAAATAAATAAAAAGAAATGTACTCACTATCTTGCCCATGTAATTGTAACCCCTCTGTATGGTATTTTCACAATAATAAAAAAATATATTTTTTAAAAAAAGAAAAATTTGATTTTATTGTAAAGATGTTGTACAGAGGGGTTATGGTCACATGAGTAAGGTAATGAGTACAGTTCTTGTTGAACATTATTACTCCTCCTTTGTTTTCCCCTATTATCTCTTTCCTCCCCTACCTCCCCCCATTTCTTGCCCCTCCCCTAGGCTGTAAAGTTCATTTCCAATATAGTGTCTTGTGAGTATCATTATTGCAATGGGTCATCTTGTGACCTTGTTTCAGCATTTTGTTATTCTCCTTCTACTCCCCAAATTAGATAAATGTATATACAAGAGGCAGGGTACCAAAATCAAATACAGTGACAAAAGATATACCACAGGGGAAGAACATATAAAAGAAACAAAAAAAAACACATAGCACATTAAAAACAACAACAACAAAGAAAAACTTCTTATATCTTATATATTTTGGGGTTCATTTCATTTAGCATCATCTTATAGGGTCAGATGTACATGGCTTTTAGCTTTGCTGCTCATCTGATAAGGAAACCATGGGACCTATAATTCTTTGGGACTGGCTTACTTCACTCAATATGATCTTTCCATTTCTTAACAAATGGGGTGATATCATTCTTTCTGATGGAAGCATAGAATTCCATCATACACACACACACACACACACACACACACACACACATTTTCTTGATACGTTCATCTACTGAGGAGCAGCTATGATGAATAATGCTGTGATAAACATAGTTGTGCTGGTAGTTTTAATGTGGTCATGTTTGTCTTCATTTGGATATATGCCCCAAAGTGGGATTGCTATGACCTCAAATCTTGATCTTTATGTCTCAACCTCCTAAGTAGTTAGAATTACAAGTATGAGCCACTAGTACCTGACTGCATACTAATTTATTTGGGAAAGACAAACCTAGGACAGAGACAGAGAAGATATTTGTACAATACAATGTAATATGCTTTCAAGGTGGGTTTCTGGTAATACTTGGCTACTTAATACATGAGCCTTCTGCAGAACAATTTCAAGAGTACTCACAAGAAGAAAATAACAAGAAGTGAGTTTATTGCTTTCTAGGCAAAGAAGAGCTATAAATGCCTATCAACCAACACCAATTTTACAAAAAAAATATATCTGGAGATTAGTGGGCTTCAGAAATGAGGATGTTACAAGGAACTGGGGGTTCATGCCTGTAATCCTAGCTATTCAGGAGGTAAGATCTGAGGTTCAAGGTTTGAAGCCATCTTGGGCAGATAAATCCAAAAAACTCTTATCTCTGATAAACCAGCCAAAAGCTGAAAGTGGCAGTATAGCTCAAATTGTAGAATGCCAGCTTTGAGCAAAACAGCCAAGTGAACCTGTGGGGCTCCTGTGTTCAAAGCCAGCCAGGGAAGAAAAGTCCATGAGACTCTGATCTCCAGTTAACTACCAAAGAGGTAGAAGTGGAGTTGTGGCTCAAGTGGCAGAGAACCAACCTTGAACAATAAAACCTCAGGGACACATGGTTTCCTTTATTTGCAATAACTAGTATATGTCTAGGATAATCTTACCAGACAAGCAGAAAAGGTCAAAAGCTCTCTCTCTCTTTCTCTCTCTCTTTCCTCTCTCTCTCCATATATATATATATATATATATATATATATA
>NW_012267300.1:4569646-4615105 GCF_000151885.1 Dipodomys ordii
TGTGAAGGGTAAACAAAGGAGGAGGCTGCAATGCTTGATAAGAAATGTACGCATTATCCTGCCCATGTAATTGTAACCCCTCTGTACAGTATGTTCACCAAAAAAATAAAATAAAATGAAAAAAAAGAAAATAATAATATCCCAGAACACCAGAAATCTTGTATTGTTCCTTCTCAACAGAACCTTTGGGTCCAGATTGCCTCCATGAATTTCTGATTTTGTTACCAAGAAGCGAAAGCTTTTTTACTGGGTAGTAAGAGACCATCACAGTGACACCCTTACACACACACCAGAGACTGGCCACACCTGGACCTTTTGAATCATGGTAATTTTCAACTATGTCCTAATATGGAAGGGGTGAGCAGCAGAACGCCAGGAACACAACCACAGGAACACATCACAGCAAAACATCAGGTCCTGGGAGAATAATCCTCAAGATCTGCAAACTCCCCCATCTGGACCTCAGCCCTGCTCTTCTCTTCCATCCATGTACCCTTCTTCTTAAATGCCTTCCTACTCAGGGAAGACAGCTGGCAGGAGAACCCCAGAATCACTCTGAAGAGCACAGTCTGGAAAGAACTACTGGTAGATAGCTGGGTCTTTTGGCTAGGTATGGGATTGGTTACATAGTTTCTGTAGGTTTTACAGATACATTTTATTAGAATAAAGAAATTCCTTGCTATTTTGATCTGCTACAAGGTATTTTTTGTTAATAGGAATAGAGGTTGAATTTCATCAAATGCTTCTTGAGATGATTTTATAATTTTTCTTTTTTTATTATTTGTGTGTGTGTATGTGTGTGTGTATATGCATGTGCGCGTGTTCACGTGGGCACGCACCATGCCCTGGGGCTTGAAATCAGGGCCTGGGTACTGTCCCTAAACTTTTTTCCTCAAGACTAGCACTTTATCACTTGAACCACAACTTCACTTCTGACTTTTTTGGTGGCTAATTGGGAATAAGAGTCTCACAGACGTTCCAGCCCAGGCTGGTTGCAAACTATAATCTTCAGATGTCACTCTCCTCCTGAGTGGCTAGGATTACAGGAGTATGTTTTCAAATATCTTCCAGCAATTGTACAAAGGGATTTTAATTCAACTGGTCAGTTTGTGAATATCTTGATTAGTATGATCCCTTCCATCATTCTCTCTCATCTCTCCCTACCCTTAATTTTCCTAGTTCCATTTTCACGCACACACACACATACTGAATATTATGACTGCAATCACCCACCATTCCTCTTTTCATTCATCTATCCTTTCCCCTTGACCTCATTCCATGAATTTTCTTTTCAATTTGTTACATAACAAACTATATTAATTGATTCCTCTAATGTCAGATCAAATCTGCATTTCTGGTGTCAATTTAACTTGTCCATGACTGTATCTTGGCAAAGACCACAGTATTCATTTTGAGAGCTGATCGCCTATGTGGGGACAGATCTGTGTCTACAAATTTTCCTGTGTCTATAAATGTTCCTTCTCAGTTCTTTGTAGCTGGGTTATGTCCCATTACAAAATGAGATGGATACATAGTGCTTTCTCTTTCTCTTTTCTGGAAGAGTTTATAGAACATTAAACATTTTCCTTCTTTGAATTCCAGTAGAAAATAACAAGTCATATAATCCAGTTTCTCTGTGGAAAAAAATTGATGAAGCAATTTCTTTCATTTTCTGGTATGACTCAAGTTGGCAATCTTTTTGTTAAGTTGGTGTTAGGAGTGGTATTTCTGTATTGCCTAACATTTCAGGCTTACTAGCATAGAATTCTAAATAATATTCTTGGTTTATCTTATAAGGATCTGAAACATTTATTTTAAAATATCCCCTTTAAATTTATGACATTAATATTATTTCTGATGTTATTATTGTGCTTTCTTTCTTCTTGATCAGTTTCTCTGTCAACTCTTTAGCCACTCCAATAGTGCATCTTTGCTTTGTAAAATCCCGCTTATTGAATGTTTTTCTATTACTTCATTAACACCTTCTGTCTCTTATTATTTCTTCCTCCTACTTCATCCCAATTACTAATTTCTTACCTCTTAAGATATATAATCAGCTCAATAATTTCAGTTTTTTGTAATATTGAAACCAGGTTTTTAGACCCCAGGCCCAAAGTCCAGGAATCCCAAGTCAGGTTCAGCCACTCATCCCCATATGCCAAATAAAGACACATGAAAAGGGCAGAGAAAGGAGATTTATTACAAGGCAGCCATGGAAGTAAGCACTATGGTGTATGTTTAGCCATCTTCAGAGGTACAGACATTGGCCTCAGGTTAAATAGGGAGAAACGGGGCAGAGAATGAGAAAAAGTATGCACAATTAAAACAGTCCCAAGCTACAGGTATGACCAGAATAGTCATTAGCTCTAGAGGCTTTTTGTCTCCGGAGGGATGCTCTCTTTAAGATGAGAAGATGGCACTGCCTGTCTATGGGGCAATATCCTTTTGTCCTAAGATTCTAATTAGTGAGTCCTATCTTTCCCAGAGCCTAGGGTGATTGCAAAGTGACTATACCAGGTCAAAGAACACAGATGCAAAATATGTATGGAGAGAAGGGGGCTCTAGAAAAGAAGGGGGGTTGGGTTGGTTATGGGGCTTGAACTCAGGGCCTGGGCACTGTCCCTGAACTCTTTTGCTCAAGGATAGCACTCTTCCACTTTAAGCCACAGCTCTACTTTCAGTTTTCTGGTGGTTCATTGGCAATAAGGTTCTCACAAACTTTTCTGCCTGAGCTAACTTCAAACTGCAGTCCTCAGATCTCAGTCTCCTGAGTAGCTAGGATTACAATAATGAGCCACCAGTACTGGCAAAATGTTTTTAAATTGCCTCTTGCAATCTCAGTTTTAAGATAAACAATTTCCTATTTCTTTAAGCTGTATTCCCATCCAATTTTAATAAGTATTGTTCTTATTATTATAGGCAATACATTTTATAGTTTTACAAGTTCTATTTTGACTGATAGATTTTTAAAGTGTTTTTATTCTGGAAAATCTAAAAATATAAGGAACATATCTCAACATAAGAAAATCTATTTATAGCAAACCTACAGTCAACATCTTACTAAATGGTAAAAAAAAAAACAAAACTAAAATCATTTACTCTAAAATCAGGAACAAAACAATGTCTACTCTCTCCACTTTTTTTTCAGTATAATACTAGAATCCCTAGCCAGAACAATAAGTCAGGAGGAAGACATAGAAAGGATCCAATACAGGTGGACCTGATACAACAATACAGGTGGACCTGATGCAACAACGAGAAGTATAAGTTGTCATGTCCAAAACGAGCTTTACAATGTTGGTGCAGGGGGGGGGGGGGGAGGGGAAGGGGGGGAAGAGAAGGGTTGGGATTGGGGGGGAGGGGGGAGGCTGGGAAGGGATGTGAAGGGTAAACCAAAGGAGGAGGCTGCAATGCTTGGTAAGAAATGTACGCATTATCCTGCCCATGTAATTGTAGCCCCTCTGTACAGTATGTTCACAAATAAAAAATAAAAAAAATAAAATAAAAGCCCGAGCCACTAGTACCTGGCTAAAAAAAAAAAAAAAAAGAAAGGATCCAAATAAGGAAAGAAAAAAATCAATCTACCCCTATTTTCTGATGATATGATCCTATGTCTAAAGGACCCTAAAGATTCTACCCCCAAGTTCTGAAGTTGATAACTACCTTTGGTGATATAGCAGGATATAAAATCAACCCATAAAAATCAGTAGCTTTTCCTGTATACTAACAATGAGCAGACCAAGGGAGAAATCAGGAAAACAATTCCATTTGCAGTAATCTAAAAAATAAAATAAAATGCAAATAAGCCTAACTAAGAAGGTAAAGGACTTCCACAGCAAAAACTATAAAACTTTGAAGAAAGAAATTGAGGAGGACACCATAACGTATTGTACTAATACCAATTCAAAATGGCTCAAAGATCTCAGTGTAACTTGGGACTACTGGAAGTGAAAGAAGTGAATAACCTTCCTACATGAAGTGAAAGACCTTCCAGGTTCATGGTCTTGCAGAATTAGCATAATGAAAAAGGCCATACTGCCAAAGATGATCTACAAATTCAATACAATACTCATCAAAAGCCCAACATCATTCTTCACAGAAATAGATAAAACAATCCAAAAATTCATATGGAACTACAAGAGGTCCCAAATGGCCAAAGTATTTCTGACCAAAAAGAAGGGGAAAAAAAGCAATGCTGGGAGTATCAAAATTCAAGACTTCAAACTTTACTCTAAAGCTATAGCACCAAAAACAGACCTGAAGACCAGTGGAACAGACTAGAAGACCCAGAAATAAACACATAGACTTACAGTACTCTGATATTGAATGAGGGATCCAAAAATGTATATTGGATAAAAGACAGTTGCTTCAATAAATGATGCTGACAAAACTGAATCTGGATCCTTGCCTGTCACCTTGTATGAATATCAATGGGTCAGAGACTTCAGTGTAAGGTAGGACTACTAGAACTTTGGACTACTGCAGGAAGGAGTAGGTGAATCAGAACATAGACATTCACATAAGCGAGAACTTCCTGCGTAGAATCTTAGCAAATAGGAGACAAAATTTTAATAGGATTATATCCAGCTAAAAAGTTTCTGCATGGGGAGAGGGAGGAGTTGGGGAGGTGGGGAGGAAAGGGATGGTAGGGGAAAAACAAAGGAGGAAACAATGCTTGATAGAAAATGTACTCATTACCCTACACATGTAACTGTAACCCCTTTGTTCAGTATTTTTACAATAAAAAATATATAGAAAAAAAGTTTCTGTACAGTGAAAGAAATAGTTACTAAGCTAAAAAGATACCTGCAAAATGGGAGATCTTTGCTGGATATATGTCTGATAAGGACCTAATATCCAGACTATATTCAATTTTATGAGGAGCTAAAGAAACTAAACCCCCAATAACTCAATTCATAAGTGGACAAAGGAACAAAAGACTTTTTTGTCAATCTTGGGTCTTGAACTATGGGCCTGGGCACTCTCCCTCAGCTCTTCAGTTCAAGGCTAGTGATCTACCACTTGAGTCACAGCACCACTTCCAATTTTCTGAGTGGTTTATAGAGATAAGAGTCTCTAGGAGTTTCCTGAGTAGCTAGGATTACAGGCATGAGCCTCCAGCAACTGGCACAAAAGACTTTTTAGAAGAGGTAAGAATGGCCAATAAATGCTCAACATCTCTATCCATAAATGAAATACAAATCAAAACAACACTGAGATTCCATCTCACTGCAGTAGGAATAGCCATCATCAAGAATAAAAACAACTACACATGCTGGTGGGGAGGGAAAAGGGGAAAGAACCCTATTGGTGGAAATGTAAACTAGTACAACCACTCTGAAGGACAGTTTGAAGATTCCTCAAAAACTAAACATAGAACTACTCTATAATCCAGTGTACCCTCTTGGGAAAAAGATTATAAATCAAGATTCAGTAAAGTCACTTGCATACCATTGTTCATTGATGTACTTTTCACCATAGCCAAATTATAGAAACAGTCCAGAAATTATACAGTGGATAAGTGGATCAAGAAGATGTGATATGTATATCATCTGTTAAGAAAAAGAATGTGTAACTTACAGGGAAATATATGAACTTGGAAAAAATTATGTCAAGTGATATAAGTCAGGCTTAAAGAGACAAAAGGTGCATATTCTCCTTCTTATGTGGAAGTTAGATCTGAATTCTAAACATATATGAAAATATATACTAAGTCATATGTAGATATTCAAAACTAAATTAACTCAAGTATGGTATATTCAGGAGAGGAGTCCTGGTATATGCAGGACAAGAATGCAGTAGTGTAACTCCTATGAACAATAAATTTACAGCTTAACAAAAATGAATATCAAAAGCTGGAACATGTGTTGTTTGGGTAGAGGGAGGTCAAGTAAGGGAGTCAACAATGGAGAAAGGAAGGATGGACAAGAACAGACACTAGATACATGTGAAAAAGGAACCAGTCAATATAAGGGGATGTGTGGGGAGAATATGGAAGGGGTATTATTAAGATACATTAGACTCATAAACTGACACGTTGAGTTGAAACCTCTTTGTAAATATACATACATAAAGATAACAAACAAAGTGTATTTCTTCTTTTCTAATACTTCAGAAATGATAAATCTTTTTTTTTTACTTCAAGCTTACTTATTTTTCTGAGGCACAGAAAGCAAGTGCACTCATCCCAGCTCACCAACACCTTTACAAATCACAAGAACGCAGACTTCACGCAATAAAATATAACACAGACATGGAAGGAAATGGTCCCTCAGACTATATTGGCTGTAATACTGAGGTAATCCAATGACCTTGTTCAGTCAAAATACCTCTAACACAATGAAACAATCAATTCGTTATAACATCTAATTCTTGTATATACAATTCAAATAAATGCAGATGTATTATTTGCTTTCATGTATAGCAAGTTTAATACCTTAGTGTTTACAAAATAAAAATTGTATTCTGAACATTCTCCTTATCACTGAACTTGAAAGATCACAAAAGTATGATACTTATGGAAAATTACTTACAGATTTAAAGAAGCTGTTTGTGGGTTCATGAAAGATGGATAAATGTTAGGTGGAACTTTTTGTATATTCAAAAACCGTTGCTTATGAAAATCTACAAAATGTGAACTGTTCAATGCAATTAAAAATAAAGACCGGGGCTGGGAAGGTGGCTCAGTGGCAGAGTGCTTGCCTTGCAGGCATGAGACCCTGGGTTCAATTCCTCAGGACCACATAAACAGAAAAGGCCAGAAGTGTCAGTGTGGCTCAAGTGGTAGAGTGCTTGCATTGAGCTGAAGAGCTGAGGGACAGTGCCCAGGCCTAGAGTTCAAGCCCCACGACTAACAAAAATAAATAAATAAATAAATGCCACAAAATTTCTCAAAATAGATTAGAACATAAGAAATGTTTCATGAAACTCCTGAAATACTAACTAGTGCTATGCTAATATTAAAAACATTATATTTAAAACATACTCATTCTAGTTCTACAAATAGTGAACAATACAACTATAATAATCAATCTCAAGCTAGCAACAAAGTTGCAAGGTCCAAATAAAGCTTCTTCAGTGGGCATAATACTATGATACAATAAAAACATTTAGGAAAGACAAAACTTTTTAATAGTATAAAACTTGCTTACTGGTGTTTCAACTAAAGAGCTTTTCTACAAATCAGATGAAGAAACTATTACATATGTGTCAGTGATCAGAGGCTACAATGTAGACATTTCATCTAACATATGGCTGGCAAACTTTAAAATTTAACAGATTATTACCTGATATTTATTACACTGTTAAATCTAAAGCAGAGCTGAAAACAAAAAGTAACATATTCCATGTCACTATGCTCTTCTCAACAATATCTGGGTTTAGATCAATCTGTAGGAAAAACTGAAAGGAAATTTGACAAAGAACAATCAAATACCTCTCTTTAACCACGAAAACACACACACACACACACACAGCCAGATATTCGATTTTTTTTTTTTTTGGTCAGTTGTAGGGCTTGAACTCTGGGCCTGGGCGCTGTCCCTCAGCTCTTTAGCTCAAGGCTAGTGCTCTACCACCTGAGCCACAGCACCACTTCCCATTTTCTAGTGATTTATTGGAGATAAGAGTCTTACTGAGTTTCCTGCCCGGGCTGGGTTTGGACTGTGATTTTCAGATCCAAGCCTCCTGAGTAGCTAGGATTACAGGCATGAGCCACCAGCACCCAGCCTAAATATTTTTTATTATTATTATCTTTAAGTAGTTGTTCAAAGAAGTTCCCATTCTACAAAACAGTATATGAGTACAAGGTGTCTGACAACATTGTCACCCATCACTCTTACCCATCCTTTCTCTCACTTTTTTTAAATTGAGATTAGGTGATTACATAAATTTCAAATACTTCACAGTACTGTGGAATAGGGATACTTAGTCACAGACACATTTTAACCTTCACAAGGCACATTGTCATTATCATGGTCTAAACAGTTTGTGAATTGTATGAGCGTTGACAATACAAATTATTTTTTCCATATCAGGTGATGTTTACACTTCTTTCCTTTTGCTTAGTGTAGGCTGTTCCCTCTTTCCCTCTCATTCCTCCTTTTCCATCACTGTCTTTGGGTTGCTTAGTTCTTTTTCTTCTATGTCCAGTGCAGCTGATGGGCCCCTTTGTTGTATGTTGTTCCATTTCCCACTTATTTTGTATCCTCCGCCTGTCCTCCCTCCATTGCATGAATGTAGCTACCATATATTTGGTCAAGAACATGGAGTCATTTAGTAATGATATATGAAATGGGTGACTGTTCTTTGCTTCTTCAGTTCTGTTTACCTTGTCATATCTTCTTGCATTTTGGCTTTAGCATCCACATATCAGGGATACCATGTGCTGTTTGTCTCTTTGTTCTTGGCTTACCTCGCTCAAAATAATTTGTTCTAGTTCCATCCATTTCCCTGCAAATGCCATTATTTTATCTTTTCTAATGGCTGCATAATATTCCATTGTATATAGGTATCACAATTTTTGGATCCACTCATCAGTTAATGGGGCATCTGGGTTGTTTCCAAATCCTGACTATTGTGAACAGTGCTGCAATGAACATGGAGGTGCATGTGTCTTTGTATACTGGTTCCTGTTGTTCAGCGTAGATGCCTAGGAGTGGTATGTCTGGGTCATAGGGGAGGTCTATATTTAGCTTTTTAAGGTATCTCCAGAATGCTTTCTAAAGTGGTTGTATTAGTATATATTCCCACCAGCAATGCAGTAGGGTTCCTCTTTCTCCCCATCCCCTCCAGCATTAGTCATTGGCTGAATTTAAGATGTGGGCCATTCTGACTGGGGTAAGGTGGTATCTCAGGGTTGATTTTATTTGCATTTCCTTTACAGCCAGGGATGATGAACATTTCCTCATGTGTTTCTTTGCCATTTTTATCTCTTCTTCTGAGAAGTCTCTCTTTAGCTCTCTTGCCCATTTCATGATTAATTTGTAGGATTTGTGAGTGGTTAGTTTCTTGAGTTGCCTGTATATAATAGATATTAGACCCTTGTCTGATATAATGCTGGTAAATATTTTTCCCAATTGGTTGATTATTTTTTTACTTTGGTTGCTATTTCTTTATTTGTGCAGAAACTTTTTATTTTAAGGTAGCCCCATATATCGAGTCTCTCTCCAATTTGTTGTGACCCTGGGACTCAGTTCAGGAAGTTCCTGCCTGTGCCTATAAGTTGAAGTGTCTCTCCTACTCTGTCCTGCAGTAGTTTCAGAGTTTCAGGTTTGATGTTAAGGTCTTTAATCCATTTTGAGTTCATGTTAGTGCACAGTGACAGGCTAGGGTCCACTTTTAGTTTTCTGCATGTGGCCACCCAGTTTTCCGCATGTGGCCACCCAGTTTTCCCAGCACCAATAGTTGAAGAGGCTATGATTCTTCCACTGTATGTCTTTGGCTCCTTTGTCAAATATCAACTGACTGTATGTATGCTGCTTTATTTCTGGATCCTCTAATTTGTTCCATTGGTCTTTGGGTCTCTTTTTATGCCAGTACCAAGCTGTCTTTGTTGTTATGGCTCTATAGGAGAGCTCGAAATCTGGTATCATGATCTCTCCTGCATTCTTTCTTTTGCCTAGACTTGCTTTGGCTATTCTAGGTCTTTTGTTGTTCCGTATGAATTTTTGGACTGTTTTCTCTATTTCAGTAAAGTATGTCATTGGAATTTTAATGGGAATTGCATTGAAGGTGTATATCAATTTTGGCAATATGGCCATTTTTCACTATATTAATTCTGACTATCCAGGAACATGGAAGGTCTTTCCATATCCTGTTATCCTCTAGGACTCCTTTTTTTAGGCTTTTATAGTTTTCATAAAATAGACCCTTTACCTCTTTGGTTAGGTTAATTCCTTGATACTTTCTTTTTAAAGTTATTGTGAATGGGGTTGTTTCCTTGATTTCCCTTTCTTCTTGTACATTATTAGTGTACAGAAAGGCGACTGATTTTATGGGTTCATCTTGTATCCTGTTACTTTGCTGATGTGGTTTATAAATTATAAGAGTTTGGGGATACAGCTTTTGGAATCGTTTAGATATAAAATCATGTCATTTGCAAAAAGAGATCATTTTAACTTCTTCCTCCCCTATGCAGATTCCTTTAATGTCTTTTTCTTGCCTTATTGCTCTGGCTAAGGATTCCAGAACTATAATGAAGAGGAGTGGAAAGAGTGAATATCCTTGCCTTGTTCCTGTTTTTAGAGGAATTGCTTGTAGTTTTTCCCCATTAAGTATAATATTGGCTATTGGTCTGTCATATAAAACTTTTATTGTTTTAAGAAATGTTCCTTATATTCCTATTTTTTCCAGAACTTTTAACATGAATGAGTGCTGTATTTTATCAAAAGCCTTTTCTGCTCCAATGGAGATAATCATGTGGTTCTTGATCTTGGATCTGTTGATGTGATGGATTACGTTTACTGACTTATATACAATAAACTATCCCTGCATCTCTGGGATAAAGCCTACTTGGTCATAATGTAATTTTTTACATGTTTCTGGATTCTGTAGGCTAGAATTTTATTGAGGAGCTTCGTATCTGTGTTCATCAAAGATATTGGTCTGTAGTTCTCTTTTTTGTTGGGTCTTTGCCTGGTTTGGAGATGAGTGTGATATTGGCTTCACAGAATGAATTTGGGATTACTCCCTCCCTCTCTGAAGAGCTTGAGGAGTATGGGAATTAGTTCCTCTTTAAAGGTCTCATAGAATTCCATAGTGAATCCATATGGCCCTGGGCTTTTCCTTGTTGGAAGCCTTCTGATTGCTTCTTCTATCTCACTGTAGGTTATTGGCATATTTAATTGATTTATTTCTTCTTGGTTCAGTATGGGCAATTTGTATTTCTCTAGAAATTCATCCATTTCTGCTAGGTTTTCCTTCCTTTGTGAGTATAGAGTCTGGAAATATTTCTTTATAATTGTTTGGATGTCTTGGATGTTTGTTGTAATTTTTCCTGTGGCATCTCTGATCTTATGGATTTGGGTCTCCTCTTTTTTTATAGTTAATCTTGCCAGTGGTCCATCAATTTTATTGATTTTTTCAGAAAAAAAAACCAGCTATTTGTTTTATTAATTTTATCTATAGTTTTCTTAGGCTCTATCTCATTAATTTCAACTATTATTTTGGTTATCTCGCTCTGTCTAGCAACTTTAGGTTCAACTTTTTCTTGTTTTTTCTAGCAGTTTTAATTGTGTCATGAGATTGTTTATGTGGTCTGTCTCTGTTTTCTTGATGTGCGCACTGAGAGCAACTTGCCCCTCAGGAATGCTTTCGGTGTGTCACATAGGTTTCTTTGTGATGAATCTTCATTTTCATTGAATTGTAGGACCTTTTTAATTTCTTCTGTGACCTATGTGTTGCTCTGCACTGTGCTGTTTAATTCCATGTGTTGGAGTTTTTTTCTACTGTATGCCTCGTTATTGAGAAGTACTTTGATTCCACTATGGTCAGAAAGAAAACAGGGGATTATTTTGATCCTCTTCTATTTGCTTAAATTCTTTGTATGAACTAAGGTATGATCTATTTTAGAAAAAGTTCCATGGGCTGATGAGTAGAATGTGAAAAAGTTCCATGGGCTGATGAGTAGAATGTGTACTGAGTTGTTGTTGGGTGGAGATATGGCATCATTTAATTCGGAGACATCTTTGCCAGTTCTTTGGTTGGTAGACCTGTCCTTTGGTGAGAGTGGAGTATTAAAGTCTTCTAGTATTATTGTATTTGGATCCATCTTTTCCTGTAAATCTAAGAGTATTTGTTTAACATATTTGGGTGCACCAATGTTCGGGATGTATAGATTGACAATGATGATATCCTCTTCTTGGATTGTTCCCTGTATTACTATATAGTGACCTTCTTTGTCTTTTTGTAATGATTTTAATGTAAAGTTTATTTTATCAGATATCAGAATGGCAACTCCTGCCTACTTGCTGGGGGCATCTGCATGGTAGATCTTCCTCCATCCTTTCACTCAGAGTTTACTTTTATCTTTGGCTGTGAGGTGGGTCTTTTGAAGACAGCAAATTGATGGATCTTGTTTTCTGATCCAATCTGCAGTTCTTTTTCTTTTGATTGGTTAATTGAGTCCATTAATATTTATGGTGGTTATAGAGAGGTATATTGTATTTCCTGTCATTTTATACTTTCCTAAGTTAGTCTTCTTTCCTTTCCTCCTGTGTTTACTAAGTTGGTCTCCTAATGATATCTATCTGGTATGGATCCTTGTTCTTGATTGCTTTCTTTGGATTGTAATCCCTCTCTTAATATTCTTTTTAATATTGGCTTATTGTTTTTGAACTCATTAGTTTCTCCATGGAATGTGAATGCTAGCTTTGCTAGATAATACCAGTCTGGGCTGACAGTTATTGGTTCTCAGGGCTCCAATGGTACTTTCCCAGACTTTCCTTGCATTCAGTGTCTGTGTGGAGAGATCTGCAGTGATTCTAATTTTTTCCCATTGTAGTGTAGCTCCTTCTTTGCTTTTGCTGCATGCAAGATTGCTTCTTTATTGCTAAAATCTAGCATTTTTACTATAATGTGCCTAGCAGTGTTCTTCCTGGGATCTTGCTTATTAGGTGTTCTGTAGGCTTCTGTTATGTATGTTAGATTTTCTCTTTTAAGACTGGTGAAATTTTCAGTGATGATTTTATTGTATAGGTGTTGTATTCCTCTATTTTGGTATTCCTCCCCTTTGTCCACCCCAATTATCCATAGGCTAAATTTCTTGGCACAGTCTGCTTGCTCTTAAACTTCCCTTTGGCCTATTTTGAGTGTTTTTTCCATATCTGTAACTTTTTTTTCCAGTGCCTGCATTTTGTCTTCCGTATTTGATATTATATTTTCCATTTCATTCACTCTATTAACTGTGTCTTCCATTGTGGAAGAAATTGAATTTTGCATGGAGGAAATTGATCCATTTATAATTTCTAAGTCATTCCTTACAATACTAAACTCATCTTTTAGCAAGGTGTGTACTGCATCTATTTTTGAGTGCATTTCTTTTTTTAATTTTTATTTATTTTTTATTGTGAAAATACTGTACAGAGGGGTTACAATTACATGGGCAAGATAATGAGTACATTTCTTATCAAGCATTATAGCCTCCTCCTTTGTTTCCCCTTCCCATTCCTTCCCATCCTACCCCCCTCCCCGCCCGCCCCTGCACCCAATCCTCCCCGCCCCAAAGTTTACACCAAAGTGGTAAAGTTCGTTTTTAACATAATGACTTGTACTTCTCATTGTTGCAACGGGTCCACCTGTATCCTTATTTAAACGACTTGTTTTTCCCCTTCCCCTCCACAAATTATACCAACATCAAATACAGTGAAAGCAGGGGTTTTACTGTGGGGCAGGGACATACAAAGCAACAAAGAAATAATCTCATAAATGCGTTAGAAACAATTGCATGAAAGAAAAAAATAATTTGAATACATATCTTAAGGTTCATTTTCCTAACATCACCTTATCTGACCTTTTCTGCTTGACTCAGACATATACTAGATATTGCAAATAAGGGAAACCATGGGACCTATGTTTCTTTGGGCCTGGCTTACTTCACTTAATATAATTTTTTCCAAGTCTTTCCATTTCCTAACAAATGGGGCAATGTCATTCTTTCTGATGGAGGCATAGAATTCCATTGTGTATATATACCACATTTTCTTGATCCATTCATCTACTGAGGGGCATCTGGATTGGCTCCATATCTTAGATGTAGTAAATAATGCTGCAATAAACATAGTTGTGCTGGTAGCTTTAGTGTGGTCTTGTTTGTAAACATTTGGGTAAATGCCCAAAAGTGGGATTGCTGGGTCATAGGGGACATCTATGTGGAGTCTTTTGAGGAACCTCCATACTGCTTTCCAAATTGGTTGAACAAGTTTACACTCCCACCAACAATGCAGTAAGGTTCCCTTCTGTCCACATCCCCTCCAGCATCTATTGTTATTAGAGTTCTTGATTATAGCCATTCTAACTGGGGTGAGGTGGTATCTTAATGTTGTTTTGATTTGCATTTCTTTTATGTTTAGGGAGGTTGAGCATTTCTTCATGTGTCTATTGGCCATCCTTTCCTCTTCAGAGAAGTTTCTTTTTAAGTCTTTAGCCCACTTATTTATCAGGCAGTTGTTTCTTTGATTTGTTGTTGGGGGATTTAATTTTTTGAGTTCCAAGTATATTTTAGATATGAGACCCTTGTTCATTGTATGGCTAGTGAAGATCTTCTCCCAATAGGTGGGCTTTCTATTGATCTTGCTAGCTATGTTCTTTTCCATGCAGAAGCTCTGCAGCTTCATGCAATGCATTTGTCCAACCTTTATTTGATTTTTTTTGTGTTTTCAGCCTGTGCCAAGGAGACCTAGTAATGTTTTCAGGATGTCTGCTTTGACTTCAAGTCTTTGATCCATTTGGAGTTGATTCTGGTGCAGGGTGATAGATAAGGATCTAGCTTTAGTTTTCTACAGGTGATTAACCAATTTTGCCAGCACCATTTACTGAAGAAGCTGTCTTTCTTCTTTTTTATTTTTTTTAGCTCCCTTATCAAAGATTAGGTGGCTATAAGTCTGTGGCTTCATTTCTGAATCTTCAGTTCTATTCCATTGGTCCTCAGGTCTGTTCTTGTGCCAGTACCACGCTGTTTGATTACTTTAGCTTTATAGTAGAGTTTGAAATTTGGTATTGATATTCCTCCAGCACTGTTCTTTCTGTTAAGGATTGTTTTTGCTATTCAGGATCTTTTATTGTTCCATATGAATTTTTGGATTCCCTCTTCTATTTCCTTGAAGAATGAAGTTGGAATATAACACAGTTATTCTTAAAGGTATTTTGCTTTATGCTTTGTATTTTTCTCAATTATTTTATGGAGATTTATTTATGCATTTCTAATTTTTAGAGAAATTTTAGGTTTGTAACAAAATGGAGAGGAAGGTATAGAGATTCCCCACATCCCTCTAAGCCCACACATAGGGACCTTTTTTCCCTTCCCCACTGGTACATATTTCTGATGTTGGCATGTCATAACCATTATACTGTCTCATTTAGAACAATTTCACTATCCTAAGGCTTCTCTGCTGCTCCTGTTCATTCTTTCCCACCCCCTCCTCCGCCCATCCCAGAAATGACTGATCCCTTCACTGTTTCTACAGTTCTGCTTTTCCAGAATGTCATATAGCTAGAATCACAAGGTGTAGCTTTTTGAAATTGTCATCTTTCATTTAGTAATATGCATTGAAAGTTCCTCTGTGTCTTTTCATGGCTTAGGAGCTAATTTTTTATCTTGTATTTCTTTCTTGCTTTTTATTTTTCCTTCTTTTTCCTTGCATTGTACTCATAAACTGACCTTCTGAATTGAAACCACTTTATACAACTACTAACAGATAATTTAAAAAATTTTTTAAAGAACACAATTCTCTTTTCTGTTGTCTTCAACTTACAGGCAAACTCATCCATTTATTTTGTTACTTTTATTTCTTTTTTATTTTTGAAATACCTGTTTCATTCTTTGTTGCATTTGTTAACACTTCATGCTTTCCTGTTCCCGCCAATTATTTTCAAGTTTATATGGTAATATGCACCAGATAATTCCAAGATCTTTTTAATATATATTTTATTGTAAAGATACTGTACAGAGGGGCTACAGTTACATTAGTAAGGTAATGAGTACATTTCCTATTGAGCATTGTTACCTCCTCCTTTGTTTTTCCCCTACCATCCCTTCCCTTCCCTCTCAACCTCCCAACTCCTCCCTCAAGAGGCTATATGGTTAGTTCTCAACATAATGTCTTGTACATCTCATTGTTGCAATGTATCAACCTGTATCCTTGTATCAGCTTATGTTATTTCCCTTCCCCTCCCCAAATTACAAATATATATATATATATATATATATATATATATATATATATATATATATATATATACACACACACACACAATATAGATACATACATACATACATACATACAAGATGCAGGGCACAGACATCAAATACAGTGAAAACTTGGGTTATACCATGGGGGAAGAACATAAAAAAGAAACAAAAAAATCACATAGTTCATTATAAGTACATTAAAAACAACAGCAACAAAGATAAAACCTTTTGTGTCCCTATCTTGGGGTTCATTTCACTTAGCATCATCTTATATAGTCATGTGTACATAGCTTTTGACCTTTTCTGTTTGTCCTAGTCATATACTAGTTATTGCAGATACGGGACACCATGTTTCTTTGGGCCTGGCTTACTTCATTTAATATAATTTTTCCAAGACTTTCCATTTCCTAACAAGTGGGGTGATGTCATTCTTTCTGATGGAGGCATAGAATTCCATTATATATATATATATATATATATATATATACATATACATATACATATCACATTCTCTTGATCCATTCATCTACTGAGGGGCATGTGGGTTGGTTCCATTTCTTAGGTATGGTGTAATTCCAAGATCTTAAATACTGGCTGGACTGTCCCCTCTAAAAGTATTTCTGCAGGTTCTCATCCATTGCACTAGATTTTTTTCTCTTGTGGTCTTTTTGACTATATACATCTATTCTCTTAAGAAAGAATTTATGTGGTGTGGTACAGAGTACAGAAGATGACAGGATTCCAAGGCCTAGACACTCGTTTCAGGTCTATATTAGATGAAAGCATGAATGAGAAAGGCCTAAGGGTATGCTGGGATATGTCCTGGGCCAGAAGAAATAGGACAGAGGGCCAGCCATGGATTTTAGGGGTAGGCACTAAGATAGCATTGCATTGTGGTTAATGCTATGGCAAAGCAACACGTGATGGAATAGGACTCCTGGACATGTGTCTTCCTTAAAACTGTCATAGCAGGAAGAAGAAACATTTAAGTAATTGAGCATCAAATTTTTAATATTTATATCACACAATAATTGTACTATAGGGACTGTATCTTTAAAAATAAACATATACCTTCTAAATTTTCAGTATATATACGCTCTTCACACCATTATTTAAATTTTTCAAAACTTAAGACAGTGTTTAAATAGCAAATTGCAAAGATAACTTTGGTTTCAATGTGATGGAATATTAGGGGCCCTAAAAAATACCAGGACAAATTATTTGGCAGTTTGTGTCCCCGAACAACACTCCAAAAGGAAAAATCTTTAAAATATAAAGATGACATTTTAGCCAACTGCACTGGACACCATTTAAAAGAATGGCAAGCACTCTATACAAGCCTGGGTATAGAGAAACTTCTATCCAGGTTTCAAATATATAATTGAGTATATAAACTGGCAGTTTTTTTGAATGGAAATTGACAATGTGTACAGTCAGTTTTAAAATGCAAGTATACTTTGAATTTACAAATTTATTTGATGTTCAAATTCTCAGAAAAATAGGACAAGTATATGGGCTGGAGAAATATCTCAAGTAGGACACTGCCAGCTTAGCAAGTATAAGTCTGAGTTCAAACCCCAGTACTACAAAACAACAACAATTTTGAAAATATTTTGCCTGGCTCCAGGCAGAAAAGCCCTCAAGATTCCATCTCCAGAAAGCCAAGCTGGTAGAATACTAGCCAACCAAGCCCAAAACCCTGAGTTTAAACCCCAGCACTGGCCAAAAAAAAGTTTAAAGCATACTTATTACAGTATTCAATATATTAGGAAAACATTGTGAGCAAATTGATATAAAGCAAAAGAGAAATCATTACAGTCTGTTAAATTCATATTCCATCTGTAAATGAAAAATAATAACAGCCAAAAATGATAATTCAGATTAATATTTCTTCAGCTGGATATAATTAAATAAAAATAAGTTGCAAAGTCATGTGTAAGCACGAATCAATTTTTTTGGGGGTCCAGTCATGGGGCCTGAACTCTGGGTCCCTCAGCTCTTCAGCTCAAGGCTAGCGCTCTACCAATTGAGCCACAGTGCCACTTCCGACTTTTTTCTTTTTGCTTATGTGGTGCTGAGGAATCGAACCCAGGGCCTCAGGCATGCAAGGCAAGTGCTCTACCACTGAGCCAACTTCCCAGCCCCCAGCACAAATCAATTTTTATTTTTATGTCCCCTCTACATTGAGAGGAAGTATAAGCCCAAACAGGTAAACATTTTTCATCTGGTGAGCACAGCCAGAAATGTTTGAAGGTTAGGAGTTGAGGGGCTGCTCAGTCCCATTGATGATGGCCCTGCTCTGCTCTGAGTGACCCACAGTTTCCTAGATCCTTGTTCTCTTGTTCTTTCATTGGTCAGTCATGAGGCTTGAACTCAGGGCCTGGGCACTGTCCCTGAGTTTTTCTGCTCAAAGGTAGCATTCTACAACTTTGAACCATAGCAGTTTTATGGTAGTTAACTGGAGAAATAAGTGTCGCAGACTCCTGCCCAGGCTGGCTTTGAACCGAAATCCTTATATCTCAGCCTCCTGAGTAACTAGGACTACAGGTGTGAGCCACCAGCACCCAATACCTTGTTCTCTTCTTGAAGCTCTGGTTGAACCTTACAGACTCACTTAAGGGATTCATAGTCCTAATTCCTGCTCCTCAGCCCTTCTGCATCTGGTAATCCCTAAACCTGTATTTATTCTTCACAGGGCTTTTTTTCTAATCAACTTCTAAGAACTTACTTTTAAGGATGCCTTCCACTTATCTTACAAATTTTCTGAGAAAGCCTCTGCAGGTTGACATCTACCGGCTCTACAATGAGATGTTGGAGAGGAGTGGGCAGGTGACCTTTCCAGGAGCTTTCAGCCCACAGCAGCCCAGCTGAAGCCCTCACATCCAGCTTAATATCTCCAATGAGCTGAGTTCACTGGAACTTCTTGTTCAATAGCCTCAATCCCTTTTGACTAATCTCCAGTAAGCAATGTGGCCTTTTGTCTAAGACTTTTGCTGTCCACTCAGGCTCTAGCCACCACTTCAGTAAGAATGGAATTTTCTGTAGTGGAACTAGAAAACACCACTAATTGTTAATTAGTTATTAATCAGAAAACAAACTGATATTGACCCACCCACTAAATGCTGAGTGCTGGGAGTTCCAACATGGGCATGACAAGCATACTCTATACTCTACAGTTACATTTGTAAGGATTTTCAGCACAATGTCCTATTTCTTGGTTCATCAGGATGACTTGAATCTGTCTGGGGGGGGAGGGGATGCACAAAATTCAAAGTCACATTGTTTGACATAGTTAACATCCAGTCATTTTGCAACTTACAGTTTTCATTTGAGCCTAAGACAGAGAAATATAGGTTCATAAATGGCATGGAGATGTTCTGATCTGAAAGTTTCCAATCCTGTATTCCATGGGGCCTCATGCCTGGGCAAGAAAGTCATGCAGAAAAGAAAAACACTACTAGAACAGCCATTTCTAGGATGCCCTGAGGGATATAAAATTGTAGTACATACTCTGACATGGAAGCAATTCTTCACATCTTTATTTTTCTTAAATGATGCCACATTCAAGGAGGCCCATGTGATATAACTCCCTGTAGAGAAAGCAGCTGGCATACCAAAGCAGACATTCCCAAGGGACCTCTAATTACAAAATCACTTTCCTTTGTGAGTTTAAATCCGCCCGTTGTGGCTTCTACCACTCTTCAGAGGGTTGTGTATACATACAAACACTTTCTGAAAGCAGATGATCTTGGGCTTATCACTTAATATCTCTGGCTCTATTTCATTTTTAATGTGATAAACAATGCAGAATATGGAAAATTTAATTCACCATAATAAGGCATGGATTAATATTAATTAATATTAATACTCTTGCCTCCTCTATTCCTTGATTTCCCCTCCAAATGATTTTGCATTTAAAATAGTCAATTCTGCTACTTAATGATAGCCTCAAATTATTTCAAAATACCTCTAATATGTCTCTACTGTACCCACTCCGTGCCCTCCATGAACCCAGTAGAGTTTAATTCTGTAGTCAAGACCTTTTCTTCAAGGTTTGAGGCTGAGCATCTTCTGGAACAAAGCGTTTGCTACCCTTATCTCTTCTAATCTCTATCGGGGAAAGGAAACCTTGGTCATCCCACCTGTGAGCAATGGGGCAAAGGAGAAACTTCTGAAAAGAAAGGAGCTAAACCAAAGGACAGGGGCTAATGCTAATTCTACTTGATTTCAGTATCCACTGTGTCCTCAAGAGTTACTGGGTACAATTTATGAACAACATAGGTGTTTAAACTATTCATGTTTGCAGAACCAAAATTTTAGCATCTGATGTCACAGGGATATATGACTTCCCAAAGCCCCAAGGAAATATTCAATGCTTTAATAAATTTTACATGGAACAGTAACTGATCTTGGCTTTTAGGCACTGAAACCTGAGACAAAAGAACATAAAAATGCAGCCGGGCACCAGTGGCTTAAAGTGGTAGAGTGCTAGCCTTGAGTGAAAAGGCTCAAGGACAGCACCCAAGCCCTGAGTTCAAGCATCACAACCCACAATAATAAACAAAAGTAAATAAATGTCTAAGCCAGGCACTGATGGCTCTGTAGTCCTAGCTACTCAGAAGGCTGAAATCTGAGATTCATGGTTCAAAACAAGCTCAGACAGGAAAGTCCATGAAACTCTTATCTCCAATTAACAACCTGTGACTCAAATAGCAGAACACAAGAATCGAACAAAAAAGCTTAGAGATAGTGACGTGAAATGGAACAGTGGCTCAGGTAGTAGAATACCAGAATTGAATAAAAAAGCTGAGAGACAGTGCTAGAGCCCTGAGTTACACACACACACACATTATATATATATGTGTGTGTGTGTGTGTGTGTGTGTGTGTGTGTTCATACATTTTATATATTTATACGTACATATTATATAATGTATTTGTATATATTATATATTTTAGAGAAATAGAAAGTGAGAGCTTCCAGTCATGTGTTGTGTTAGAGGATCTGGTAAAGCATTCAGCAAAATAAATAAAAAGAGAATAATGTCACTGGTTCTCCTAGTAAGTCACTCTGCCACTACGTAAGGTCCTCAGCAGCCCATCAGGTTTCCATAATACTTGATTTGGGGAAGGCTCTGAAGGGCTGCCTACCACATTCCAGATCTCCTGTTTTATTCCTATATATTTATTAGGTTGTTCCCCAGTTACTAATGAGAAACAGAAAAACTAAAGAGCAAAGAAATATCTGTAATTGGGAGGTCACACCAAGATTGAATGATAGGGTTTGTGACACAGAATTATTAGGCAGGGAGAATTATTTGGAGAGAAAGAAATAGAAAGAAGGGGCTGGGAAGGTGGCTCAGTGGCAGAGTGCTTGCCTTGCATGCATGAGGCCCTGGGTTTGATTCCTCAGCACCACATAAGCAAAAAGAAAAAAGCCGGAGGTGGCGCTGTGGCTCAAGTGGTAGAGCACTAGCCTTGAGCTGAAGAGCTGAGGGATAGCGCCCAGGCCCAGAGTTCAGGCCCCACGACCAGACCCCCCCCAAAAAAAGAAAGAAAGAAATAGAAAGAACCATAGTTATACTAGAAATTCTGGTAAATGATTCAGCATCATCCCTCTTACCTACACCAAACCAAACCATTTGCCACATCCTATGAAGACAGGGTGAGAACTATACAAACTAAGAACTTGAAAAAGATAATCAGAGAAAGAGCGTATCATTCTCAGAGGTTAAGGTGTGAACTTCAGGTCCTATAGAAACAGAATGCTCTTGGTAAAGGAAGTGGCCTTCGTGGACAAAGTTCTTAAAAAACTAGCCACATTACAATGTTAAACAATGTCCAGTTTTCAAGGAAGAATTACAAAGAAACAGTAAAGTATGACCTATTCACAAAGAAAGAAATTTACAGAAGACACCTGGCTATACTAAACAAAGGTTTCCGTCTGGCTATCTTAAAATGCTCATGATGCTGCAAGAAACTGGTAAGGAGCCAAAAGGAAATAAGGGTCAATGTATGAAAAAGTACAGAACATTCATAGATTGATATAAATTATACTTTTTCCCACTGAAAAATACAATAGCTAAAGTGAAAATTTCATTGCTGAAATTCAGTACTAGATTTGAGCAAGCATAGTAAATCATCAGTGAAATTAAAGGGTAAATAAAAAAATCAGTCTGAGGAACAGAAAGAAAAAGAGTGAAGAAAAGTGAACAGCGCCTAAGGGACCTACAGGAAACTAGAGTATCAACCTATGTACGAAGAGAATCCTAGAAAGATCAAAATAAAGGTTCAAAACCATTTTGAATAAACAATGTCCCACCAAACTTCACAAATATTATGAAATACAAAAGCATACACATCCAGAAACTTCAAAAACTCTGGGCAGGATAAACTCAAACAGATCTGCACTGAGACACACTAATCAAACAGTTGAAAGGCAAAAGAAAGAAGAAATCTTTAAAGACAAATGATTCATCGCAGACAAGTGACCCTCAGTAAGACTGGGGGTAGAAACAGGCACACGGAGTCAGTCAGCTTTACCTCCCTTTCCAATACAAAGTACTTGGACTTTTTTCTATACTTTCAGAGCCCTGGAGTTATTTAGTGGAAATCTCCATTGCTCAGGAATTTTCCATGACCATGTACACACGGGCACAAGGGTGCATCCAAACAAGTGGCCCCTGTGTGCAGCTAGAAAGAAATGTTTGGGCTATGTTTGTAGCATTTCCAGAATTGTATATGGAGAGCAAACACTGGCAGGAATCCAGCAGATGCAAAGGTGAGACAGCCGCAAACAGCATTGTGATTTTAACCTATTTGGATTTCAGAGAGAAACATGACTCAATTCTTCCCTCCCTCTGCCCACGCACATACCAAGTAAAATGCAAAATGACAAACCTAGGGGGCAGGGAACAAAGCATCACCAGACCCATCTCCTCAGCAATGAAGAAATGCTGAGTTGTGTGTAGTATTGTATCTTGCTCTGTATTTTATTTGCCCTGGCTGTTATTTCTCATACCTTTATCCAATGTACTTTCCCTGCCTTTTCTACCTTCCTTCTTTTCTCCTCTTTTCCTTTTCCCATCTGTCTTCTTTTCATTACTTAAGCATTGATATTTTAAATTCACTAATTTTTAAATTCCTGATTTATCCTGCAAGTATTCTAGCTCTTTTCTATCTTTACTGGGTGTGTCATTGTTGTTACAAGTGGTAGAGTACTAGCCAAGCAAACAAGCCAAGAGAGCATGAGGCCTTGAGTTCAATCCCTGTTACCACTAAAGAAACCAAACAAACAAACATAAGAAGACATTGGTTCTATCGCTTGGGTTATAAATCAAATAACTGTGTTTGAGGCCAGAATAGCCTACATGGTGAATTCAGTGCAAATCTGGGCTGTATACCAAGACTGTACCTCAAAAAAAAAATCTACCTTGAGATTCTCAGAATGACTCACATTAAGGAAATAAAAACAAACATGAGGCTGTAGAGAAAAAGTAAAAAAAAAAAAAAAAGGAATCAAATGGGAATCATGAGAGAAGAAAAATAGGCAAGAAAGGGTATTGGTGAGAGAAAACATGGTGTATGTCACAATAAAGCCACTTTTTGTATAATCACTATAAACAGAAAAAAATAGTTTTCTGTTCTCCCTGTACATAACTCCCTCCCCTCATTGCCCTTGGCAACCATTAATCTTTATGTGGCTGTGGATTCTCACACCCATTCTAGATACTTCATAGAAATTGAATTATGTGTGTGACCTGTAGGAACAAAGTTTTGAGGTCTAACCAAATGACAGCATGTATTAGTATTGATTCATCTCTACAGATCTTTAAATTTTTAATGCCACAATGTATCTATTCATCTCTTAAGAAACATTGGAACTATTTCTTCTGGCTTTTATGACTCCAGCAACCATAAAAGTTTGTATGTAGATATCTATGTAGGCTACATGTTTTTGTTTCTCTTGGACATACACCTAACAGCACAATTTCTAGGTCACACAGACAACAGTTAATATTTTAGCTATTGTTAAACTGTTTTTTACAGTAGCTATACCATTTTACATTTCCCCAGCTGCATATGAGGTTTCTTGTCTTTCCAAAATGTGGGCTTGTGGCTCTCATTTTGTTGTTATTGTTATTATTACTATATTTACTACAGTCGGCATGAAGTGGTAGCCATTGTGGTTTGGGTTTGCATTTCCTCAATGACTTTATTGTGTTGAACCTCCTTTTATGCACCTGCTGTTCATTCCCATGTCTTCTTTATAGAAATGCCAATTCAAGTACTTCCACCATTTTAAAAAATTGTATTTCCCCTGGTGAAATATGAGTCCTTTCTATATTATGAATATATATATATTCTCCCATTCTGTAGTTTTTTGTTTTTCATGATGCTGTCATTTAATGCACATTTTAATTTTTTATAAATTCTAATTTATTTACTTTATTTTTTGTCATTTATATTTTGAACATCAAGTCCATAAATCTATTCTCAAATCAAGAGGTAATAAAGATTTATCCTGCCTTGTTTTTCTAAGAATTTTATGATTTTAGCTACTATATTTAAGCTGTTGGTCCATTTGGATTAATTATTTTACACAAAATGGCATAGAGATGTCCATTACATTCTGTGGCATATGGCTTATCTGTTTCCTCAGTAACACTTGTTGAAGATACTATTCTTTCTCCACTAAATAATTATAACTTCCTTAACTACATTTGTCAAAAATCAAGTGGTTGAATGGGACTGTGATTCAAATGATAGCGATCTACCCAGCAAGCACAAGGTATTGAGTTTAACCCCAAAAAGACAAAGAAGAGACATAGAAAGAGGGGGTGGGGAGGGGAAGGAGAGAGAGAAAAGAAGGAAGAGAGAAAAGGAGGAGGAAAAAGAAGGAAGGAAGAAAGGAAGGGAGGGGGAGGGAGGAAGGACTCTAGACACATTGATTCGTGTGTCTATAAATGTCACATTACATTATTTTTATTACTAAAGTTTTAAACTAAAAAAATTATGACCTCTAACTTTTTCGATATTACTCTTTAGAGCCCCTTATAATACCATGTGCACTTTAGAATTGGCTTTTGCTGTTTCAGGGAGGGAAAAAGACCATTGGAATGTTGATAGTGTTGAATCTGTAGATAATTCTGGAGACTGTTGTCATTTAACTTTATGAAGTCTTCCAATCTATGAATATGAATTAGATGTCTTCAGATTTCAGTATAAAACATTCCAGTTCCTTGGTTAAATTTAGTCCTAGATATTTTATTTTGCGGGATGATCTCTTAAATAAATTTGTTGATTTCATTTCCTGTTCTAATATATACTAACACAACAAATGTTTGTATTTTGCAAACTGTTGAATTAATTTATAAGGTCTACTAGATTTGTTTGGATTCTTTGGGATTTTCTTTATACACAGTCAAATCATCTGCAAATAGAAATCACTTTTCTTCTTTTTTTGTGTGCCAGGTTTATGTCAAACCTGGGATTTGAACTCAAGGTTTGTGCACTGTCCCTGAACTATTTCTGCCTAAGACTAACACTCTACCACTTGAGTCACAGCTCCACTTCTAGCTTTTTGGTAGTTTATTAAGGTAAGAGTCTCATAGACATTCCTGCCCAGGCTAATTTTGAACCAAGATTCTCAGATCTCAGCCTCCTGAGTAGCTAGGATTATTGGCATGCACCACTGGTATTCAGACCTCTTCAATTTATGTAAGTAAGGTAATAATTGCATTTGTTTTTAAACACTGTCACCCCATCCTTCATTTTCTCCCACTCACTTACTCTACCCTATTCCCTTTCTCCCTAAGCTATAGAGTTCATTTCCAACTTAATGTCAAATGAGTGTCAATGTTGCATTAGTTCATCCTTTGTCCTGCTGTTTCTTTGATTCCATTTCCTTTCCACAGATCAAACAAACTTATATATAAGATACAAGTTTCAGAAAGCTAAAAGAGAGAGAGGGAGAGAGCACTAACTACATACAGGACATAATAAAAACCTCTTCTTTCCAATTCTTAGAGTTCATGTTGATGCACTTTATTATATATGATCCTATGTGCTAAGCAATTGGGTTATTGAGATCCTCTGTTAAGAATATCAAAGAAAGGCTGGGAAGGTGGCTCAGTGGTTGCTTTGCATGCCTGAGGCCCTGGGTTCGATTCCTCAGCACCACATAAAGAAAAAAGCCAGAAGTGGCACTGTGGCTCAAGTGGTAGAGCGTTAACCTTGAGCTGAAGAGCTGAGGGACAGCGCCCAGGCCCAGAGTTCAGGCCCCATGACTGGACCCCCCCCAAAAAAAAAGAATATCAAAGACAGGGCTGGGAAGGTGGCTCAGTGGTAGAGTGCTTGCCTTGTATGCCTGAGGCCCTCAGCACCACATAAGCAAAAAGAAAAAAGCCGGAAGTGGCGCTGTGGTAGAGTGCTAGCCTTGAGCTGAAGAACTGAGGGACAGCTCCCAGACCCAGAGTTCAGGCTCCACGACTGGAGCCCCCCCCAAAAAAAAGAATATCAAAGACATATTCTAGTTATGACAAATGAGGGAACCCATACAACCTACTTTTCTTTGGGTCTGGCTTACTTTGCTTAATATAATTTTTCCAGGTCTTCCCATTTCCTTACAAATGGGGCAATGTCATTCTTTCTGATAGAAGCATAGAACTCCACTGTGTACATATACCACATATTCTTGATCCATTCATCTACTGAGGGGCATCTGGGTCAGTTCCATATCTTAGCTATGGTAAATAATGCTGCAATGAACATGTTTGTGAGGGTAGGTTTATATAGCCTGAAGGAATAGGTCAAATACTAGGGCTCCTTGGCACAGGTCAAAATTTCCTTAATAATGACCCAGAATCACAACAAATCAAAGAAAGGATGGATAAATGGGGCTGCATTAAACTGCAGAGCTTCTGAATGGCAAAGGACATAGCTAGCAAGATAAATAGAAAGCCCACAGACGGGGAGAAGATCTTTACAAGCCAAACAACAAACAAGGGCCTCATATCTAAAATAAACTTACAGCTCAAAAAACTAAACTTCCCCCAAAAAATATCCTCAAAAACAACCATCCCCATTAACAAGTGGACTAAAGACTTAAAGAGAGACTTCTCTGAAGGAAATAAGAATGGCCAATAGATCCATGAAGAAATGTTCAACATCTTTAGCCATAAAAATATGCAAATCAAAACAACCTTGAGATTCCACCTCACCCCAGTTAGAATGGGCATTATCAAGAAATCTAATAACAACAGATGCTGACAAGGATGTGGCAAAGGGGAACACTACTACACTGTTGGTGGAAATGCAAACTTGTTCAGCCTCTCTAGAAAGCAGTATGAAGGTTCCTCAAAAGACTACACATAGAGATCCCCTATGACCCAGCAATCCCACTCTTGGGCATTTACCCAAATGACCACAAAAAAGGCTATTCAATTCTTTTAAGGAAAAAAATGGTCTGGGGATTGGTTTGGGGGGTTGGGATTTGTTTTGTTTTGTTTGTTTTGCAGTACTAGAGTTTGAGCTCAGGGCTTTACCCTTACTAGGTATGCACTCTATCACTTGAGCTTTACCTCCATTTCTAATATTCTGCTGGTTAATTGGAGAAAGGAATAATGATAATCTGAGAGACAGAAATCTCTCAGATTTGTCTGCCTTGGCTGGCACTGAGCCAAGATCTTCAGACCGCAGCCTCCTGAGTAGTCAGAATTACAGGTTACAGCAGCTGGCAACCAGCTGGATTTTGGATTGCTTGATGAAATGAAATAGAATCTCATTATATCTGATGGTTTAACAAAGCTAAAGATGTTTAATTTACTTTTAGCCACCTGTTCTTCATTTGAGAACTGTTTATTTTATTTGACCATTTATTGATTGGCTTATTTGTAGTTTTTGCTGTTTTATTCTTTGAGTTCTTTATATATTCTGGATATTAATCCCTTATCCAATAATATTTGGAAAAATTATCTCCACTCTGTATCTTTTCACTCTGTTAATTGCTTTATTAGCTGTTGAGAAGCTTTTTAATTTGAGAATCTCATTGTAAGTTTTTGCTACTATTTCCCAAACTATTGGAATCCTATTGAGAGAGTCATTGTTTATGCCTGCATTTCTTCATGGCCATTCTTATTTCCTCTTCTGAGAAGTCTCTAAGTCTTTAGTAGTTGTTTGAGGATTTGTTGTTGGATTAATTTTTTTAGTTCTAAGTATATTTTGAATATGAGGACCCTGTCTGTTGTATGGCTAATAATCCCTGGGCTTTCTGTTGATCTTGCTACCTATGTCTTTTGCCATGCAGAAGCTCTACAGTTTCATGAAATCCCATTTGTCCAACATTTCCTTGATTTGTTGTGTTTCTGGGTCTTTATTAAGAAAATTTCAACCTCTGCCAAGGAGCCTTAGAGTTTCTTCTATTCTTTCCTGTAATGTTTTCAGGGTGTCTGCTTTGACTCCAAGGTCTTTGATCCATTTGGACTAGATTCTGATGCAGAGTGATATATAAGATCTAGCTTTAGTCTTCTACAGGTGATTAACAAATTTTACCAGCACCATTTACTGAAGAGGCTGTCTTTTTTACCATTCTATTTTTTTAGCTACCTTATCAAAGATTAGATGGCTATAGGTCTGTGGGTTCATTTCTGAATCTTCAGTTCTATTCCATTGGTCCAGAGGTATGTGCCAGTACCAAGCTGTTTTGATTACTTTAGCTTTGTAGTAGATTTTGAAATTTGGTATTGATATTCCTCCAGCACTGTTTTGTCTGTTAACAATTGTTTTGCAAATTGGGTCTTTTATTGTTCCATATGAATTTTCGGATTGCTTCTTCTATGTCATTGAAGAATGAAGTTGGCATATTGATAGGTATTGTATTGAATTTGTAAATAGCTTTTAGCAATATTGCTATTTTCACAATGTTAATCTTCCCAATCCAGGAGCATGGGAGGTTTTTCCACTTCCTCAGTTCTGCTTTTATTTCCTTTTTCAGTTTTTAAAGTTTCCAACATAAAGATCCTTCACTTCTTTAGTTAACTCCTAGGTATTTTATTTTGTGTGGGGCTATTACAAAATGCTGACTTCAGCTGTGCTCTTCTCCTTTTACCAACAGAATAGCCATTGATTTTTGAGGGTTAATTTGTACCCTGTTACTTTGCCAAAGTGTCAGATCAGCTTGAGTAACTTTGGAGTGGAGTCTCTGGGGTTCTTTAAATACAAGATCATGTCATCTGCAAAGAGGAAGAGTTTTATTTCATCTTTCCCTATTTGGATCCCCTCTATGATTGCATCTTGTCTTATTGCTCTCGGTAGGCATTCTAATACTAAATTGAATTGTCAGAAATTTTATCATAAAAAGATGTTGATTTTTTCCCAGTGGTATTTCTGTATCTATTGTGATGGGTATATGACATTTTCCTGATTATTACATAATTTCATTGTGTCCTGGGGAGAGGAAAACAATCAGAAATTATAAGGAGGTAGTGTCTGCATATTTTTTAAATATGAGATAGAGTTACTATTTAGCCTAAGCTGATTTCAAACTTAGGATCCTCCTACCTCTGCCTCTTGAGTGGAAGATTACAGAATGTAGCACCACCTACAGAATGATTACACACTTTGAATGCACTAAATATCACCAAATTATATACTTTATAGTAGTTAATTGTATCTGATGTGAATTTCACCTCAATTTTTAAAATGGGTCATAATCTTATATTTAGATTAAGTGATAATTGTATAAATTAACTGTAGTACATCTAAGACTACTTTAATAACTTCCTAGACACATGTATTGCAGTGAGTTCAAGTGTTTCAAGCATCTTTTCAAAGTGTCATTTGATATTGATCTTCTCCATGTGCTCCATGCTTACTGCAGCAATTAGATATGGAAAGAAAAAGTGATCTCATATAATTCTTATAAAAATATATGCCAATCCATGGTATATGTTACAGATAAATATAGACAATTTGAAGCTATTCATGCATAAATTCTGGAAATTGTACATGGATTTTTCAACAGCATACATCTGGGGAGAAGGACCCAGATTTTAGGGTCAATTGTGTTTAATTGTTCTTTTAACAGAATTGAACACAATCCTTCACTTCCATTACAGTAAGAACATCAGCGCAGTTGTTTAGAAATGCTTATTTTGAGGTCACTGTGTGTGGCTCCTTGAACAGAATAGAGAAAATGCTAAAAGGACAATTACTGACTTTTAGCTGCATGGCCTGCTTTCTCGTGACACAAGGCATCAATTTAGTAACCCCATTGTCTTTTGGAGAATCAGCCTTCTCTAAAATACTTTAAGTAGTTTGGGTGAGGCTGATTCCAGACTTCCTAAAGATGTAAAAGTGCCCCAAACTTATACTAGTCAATAGATTGAACTTTTAGAAGTCAGCACAAAATTTGTTAATTCTGTTCAATAAAGTTCAAGTACAAAACTTTTGTTAAAAGCATTGAAAAGAGAGATGGACTCCATCATCATAAGCATTTGTAATTAAATAAGAGATGTTTAAAATTCCCTGGTGAAAGAGAGGGAGGGAAGGGGTGACATTGTCCAAAAGTAAATGCGCTCTTTACCTAATTCATATAACTGTAACCCCTCTGTACATAAGAATAAAACAATTTAACTCCCTTGTGAGGAAGCTATGGTGACACAGTTTAATGCACAATGGCCATGCACCATGGCTCTCCTCAAACTGTATTCTGGTTACTAGCATCTCTACCACCCCTAACAGATTGTCAACTCCCTGAGGAAAATGGACACAACTCTAGCAATGAGCACACAGAAACTACACTCCTAGATTTCACAGCACAGCATTGAAAACATGGGTTTCTCAGGCTCCTATACCTCTACCGGTCAAAACCACATCCTGCAGTCCCCACCTCATACTCTTGGATTCCTGCCTGGGCAGGAACAGGTGGCTGTCTCTGCATCCTCAGCTGTGGGTACCGATGTGGTCACTGTGTGATTCTCACACAACCACTCAGAAAGACATCATCAGGCAAAGAAAGGAGGGGCCAGGAGTAGGTGGACTTCATAGAAACCCTTCTACAATGAATCACATGGTCTCTGACCCTACTCCACTTACTTCCAATGCTAGAGGTTAAAAGTAAGCAATTTCCAGATGCAGTTCTAGAAGCTGTGGCCTGAGCAGCCTTCCTGGGAGGATGCAGCTTCTCCTGTTCCTGTTGGCCTTCTGTCTGCCCCCCACAGCAAAGACAGGTGAGTGACCACCCCACCTCAGAGGACCAAACTCATCCCATAACAGGCACAAATTTTTGTTTCTCCTGCGTACCGTGGATCCACCTATTACAAACACTCTGGATCTCAGCTCCAATACTACCATAGAAGCCCCAGTGTGACACTGGATGACCTATCAGCAAGAATGGGATGGGAGACACTGTTCTCTTAGTCTTCCTTAAGCCCCACCTTTATCACCTTGAAAGTAAGCTAAAGGGCATGACAGAGCATAGTGGGAATTTGGAAAGGAGGAAATAGGGAAATGTCCTGGAGAGGAGACACTATGTGTGGCTTCTGTGTCTGGAATGAGATGATTGCTCTTTTCAGCAACTGCTTCACAGGCAAACCCAGAGCTCAGTTACCCTAGAATTGGTCACTGTTTTGTTTTTGTTTTTTGTCTTTGCTCAATCCCAAGCAACTCATCCTTTTCTCTTTTTTTCTTTTTTTGGGTCCGGTAGTGGGGCCTGAACTCTGGGCCTGGGTGCTGTCCCTCCGCTCCTCAGCTCAAGGCTAGAGCTCTACCACTTGAGCCACAGCGCCACTTCTGGCTTTTTTGTTATGTGGTGCTGAGGAATCGAACCCAGGGCAACATGCCATGCAAGGCAAGCGCTCTACCACTGAGCCACCTTCCCAGCCCAAATCATCCTTTTCTCTACCTCTGTTCTTATTCCCAGTCCTCTGGTGACCTATTAACTTCCAAGTAGGACCTACTGTGTCTGACTCCCAATTCTCTGTTTTTCAGAATACCACCAGCACTGCCCTACCAATCTGATCAGGACACTAAGTGGAGCCATTCCCCAGTGAAGCCAGAAAACATTTATTGGGTCTTCACTGCATGTCAAGCCATGGGGATTAGGATATAATAACATCTGGATTTAAATTAAAGTCTTGGGCACTAGAAAGGAGCTCCATTTTAGACATTGCAGGACTCAGGAGGATCTTAGAAAATATCTTGAAGACAGAAAAGCAGGAGAGATTTATGAGGAGTCCTAGGGTTTTGAAAAAGTTATGCTCACTGCAGCTATACCTGGAAAAAGGGTTTATAGCCCAAGACTTGCTTTTCTTTCTTTTTCCAGAGGAGGAATGTGAAGTTTCTTGTCTAACCCCTTCCCAACTGCAGGTCATCTCAGCTTCCCAAATGATATGCAGGACAGGGCCATCAAGGTGAACTCAGAGGTACACATAATGAGACACACTTTTCTTCAGGGGATATCATCGGGGGACATGAGGCCAAGCCCCACTCCCGCCCTTACATGGCCTATGTTGAATACTTCTGTGGGGATTCTCTGTATCAGTGCGGTGGCTTCCTGATCCGAGAGGACTTCGTGATGACAGCTGCTCACTGTTTAGGGCGGTAAGGAATAGGAGAAAACCCCAGGCCTCCTGTAGATGCTCCTTGGAGAACCCACCTTCTTTCCAGGAAGCTCCCTGGGCTTCTGGAAATACATATGCAGAATATGAATTCTTTGAGGATAAGGAACAGGGCTAAGCCAGACCTCCTGGGAAAGGGCAGCAAATTGGTACCAGAAACATCTCTGAGAAGCCAAGCTTGTGATTCTTAGAGCTAGGTTGGTAATACAGTGGAAATTAAACTGATTGTGAAGTTGGACACTGGAGGCTCATGCCTGTAATCCTACCTACTTAGGAGATGAGGATTGTGAGATCTCAGGATTGTGGTCCAAAACCAGCCCAGGCAAGATAGGCAGTGAAACTCTTATCTCCAATAAACTACTAGAAAACTGGAAGTGGCACTGTAGCTCAGGTGGTAGTGCTTGCCTTGAACTGAAGAGCTGAGGGACAGCGCCCAAGCTCAGAGTTCAAGCCCCATGACAAAAAAAAATTGATTGTACTCTGGTACAGTTACCAATGGCTCCAGAAGTCTACTTCAACAGCTAAGAAGCAGTGAGGTTCAATCACTCCTCTCTCCTCCATTTTCCCTCAGCCACAGCCCAGCCCTCCTCTCTGTAGCCTACTCTTAATACTTCTTGGGCTGTATCTCCTCTGCTCCCCATCCCCTAACCACACTGTGCACTCTGTGCAGCTTCATAAATGTCACCCTCGGTGCCCACAACATCAAGGAACGGGAGAAGACCCAGCAGGTCATCCCTGTGAAAAAAGCCATCCCCCACCCAGGCTATAATCCTAAGAATTTCTCCAAAGATATCATGTTATTACAGGTAAGTCTTACCTCCTCGCTGCTTCTATCTCCTTCCTACAAGACAAGCCTCTCTTTCTAGGACATTCCCCATCCCTCCTTTCCTTTCTGATCATCATGATAATCTAGATCCAGAAGGCCATTGGTCAGCTGAACTCTCTTGCTTGTCTCCCATCAGCTGCAGAGAAAAGCCAAGCTGACTACAGCCGTGAAGCCCCTCAAGCTGCCCAAGGGCAGGTCCCATGTAAAGCCAGGACAGGTGTGCGAAGTGGCTGGCTGGGGACAGATGACCCCAAATGGCCAATGCTCAAACACACTGCAGGAGGTGGAGCTGACTGTGCAGGAAGACCAAAGGTGTGAGTCCCACTTAGAAAGTGACTACAACAGTGTCAGTCAGATCTGCGTGGGAGACCCAAAGATGAAAAGGTCTTTCTTTATGGTAAGATTTGATCGTCTATCTCTCCAGGCTCTGAGAAGATGGACTTTGGGGAAAATCCTGAACCTGGAGACCCAAAGGAGGAACTCTTTTGCATATCAAACTGTGATTTCTCACTGGGTAAAGAGGAGGGTTGTATTCCCCAAATCACAGGGACCTGTGCTTCTTACCAAGGGGTCTCTGTGAATACTGCCCCCTGGAGACAGGAGTTTATAGTATGATGCCCAATATCAGGGCACAGGCTGTGTTCCCTCAGTCTGAAGCAATTACATTCAGGTGGTTTCCCAGAACTAGCACTCACCTTTGGTCAGTTGGCCCATCCTCTCCCTGGTTCCATGTCCTTACACAGTGGCCTGGGGCCAGTTTATCTCACACATTCATAAGGACAGGATCTTACAGGAGATGATAGAGGCAGTCCTGAACCAGTAACAATATCATGGGCAGTACTTAGTAGCTTAGGGCTTGCAGGGACCTTCTCTGTTCTCTGATTTTCTACCATCAAACAGTATCAATCACTCATCTCTCAGAAGACTCTTGGGGTACCCTCTTGGGGTCCCACTTGGCATGGAGGCCAGAGCCAGAAGGATCACAAACTCAGTCCTCTTCCTTCTCTATTACAGGGAGACTCAGGAGGCCCCCTCGTGTGTAACAATGTAGCCCAAGGCATTATCTCCTATACAATACCTAATGGGACACCTCCACAAGTCTGCACCAAGATCTCAAAGTTCTCACATTGGATAAAGAAAAACATGAAACGCTACCAACCACAAGAGGCAGACTAACACGCATCCCCCCTCCCAATAACTGACCATCTTTCTTTGAGCTGAAGCTGGAATTGTACCAGGCAAGATGCCAACAACTAAATAAATGTCTCTTGGTTCAGTGTGAAAGCTGGTCTCTTATTCATTGGCCTTCATCCACAGGAACCAACTCTGGGCTAGCAGGCCAATGGCACAATTCAGTTGTCTATCATCCCCTCTTCCTTCATTCCTCCATACCTTCCCAAAGCCCTATGCAAAGCTATTACCCACCTCCTTCTCACCCACTGTCTCCCCAGGCTCTGCCTTCTGATTGGTGTTGAGCAATAAAAAAGATAAAGCTGAGAGAGCTGTTTCTGCAGGGTTCAAGGTGAATTCGTTACCTCCTACTGTATTTACATGGCAGAGGAAAAGGGACTAACACCAACAGTCCTGGAGGTCAAGCAGGCATGGCTGAGGTTCCTGCTGAAACACCCCACTGACCTGGGAATGAGCCATACTGAGCAAGGTATTTCCTTTCTGAAACATATGGCAAAAGTTGGGAAGGGTTCATTGAGCAGCTCCTCTTTCTCATGTAGAATTAGTTTCCTTTCCTGTCTTCCTCTGAGATCAGGGCCAAAAGCTTGGCATCCAGCTTCCCATCTCCTTTCTTCTCCATCTTTACTTAAGAATTTTGAGTCTATCAATACCTGTCTTCGCTAGTCCATGCTCATATGAGCAGCTCCTTTCCTATTACCACTTCTCTCTAGAACACTCAAAGTCCTGTAGGGTCTAATTATGCCCTCATCACTGGGGTACTAACCCCATTTATAATCTGTTTGAGAAGAACTTCACAAGAACCAGGCCAGTGTTGACACCATGCAGGACCCATGTTGGACAGGACTATCAGGGTTTCTCCAGAGCCCTTGACTTGGTCATTTCAGCAGAGTCAGTGCAGCTTCTCACATATGTCCCCCATATGTTCAGAGTCCTCTGGATATCTGCATATCTGATGCTCTTTCAGCATCCTGATTCTCTCAGTCACTGCTGGTCTCTAGGCTAAATCTCCTTGCTAGTCTCCTGGTCTGGATCAGTCTCTTAAGTACAAAGGAGCAGGAGAAATAGAAAATACAATTCATTTTCAACAATTAGTAAACATATAGTCATTGAGCAGTTACTAAGCACAACGTCTTGGGTTATAAAGTAAACACAATAAGAGACACAAATGAAACTGAGACATTGAAGCCTTTCCACATTGTTTAAGTCTGCCTCTAAGATTGGTCCACTCAGGCCTGGATCTAGGTGGGCATCCCATGGGAATGAAGTATTATCATCTTATGGTTATAGTTATTATAAATATTATCCTAAGACACTTGAAACATATCTAAGATTTAGAAATGACAATCATTTGTCTTTTTTGGGGGGTGGCGGGGACGGTCCGGTCATGGGGCCTGAACTCTGGGCCTGGGTGCTGTCCCTCAGCTCTTCAGCTCAAGGCTAATGCTATACCCCTTGAGCCACAGTGCCACTTCCAGCTTTTTTTCTTTTTGCTTATGTGGTGCTGGGGAATCGAACCCAGGGCCTCATGCGTGCAAGGCAAGTGCTCTACCACTGAGCCACCTTCCCATCCCTCATCTAGTCTTTAATGAGAAGTTGCTACCTAGCCATCACAGCATCCTTGTTACTTAAGGAAAAGAGCAGCAGATAGGGAAGAAGATAACTAAAGCAACTTTCTTTTATTTGTTTACATAAATGTTATTGTACTGATTCAAGTCAAAATAGATATATCTATCTATTTGGATGGTTCAGAAGCATAATTCTTGTCATTACTGCAACTTCTGCCTTTCCAGAATCAAAATTGAATCAACGGGGCAGGGGTTCTGAAGAAATGGAGAAACACCATTATGATTACTGCTATATACATAGTATCTGATTACCTGGACTTCTTATCTTTAGAAGTTCTCAGATTGGAGGCTACATGGTAGAGTGTGTGACTTTTTGTTACATAATGATATTTCCATATTGGGTTCACTTTACCAAGTATTCTTAGCGATCCTAGCTTCAAGGTCATATCATTACCTAACAGTTGAACATAATTTGTAGCTCTGGGTTAATGCCTTTTTCTCTTAAATATAAACAACACACACTGTTGTGAAATGGAGTAAGTCTTCCTTTGGAATCATGTAACTCTCAAAGGCATGTCCTTCTTCAGATTGGGCATAAATCAGGTTATAACACAATCTCATAATTATCTTGCACTTGTACAAGGGAAGAACAGTGGGTGTTACAAAGCGTTTGATTGGGAGCTGAAAAAAAATCCCTACATGTAACATATGCTAAGGATTTGGCTCCTTTACTGGAGAAAAAAAAAAGAGAAGTGCCAAAGCTAAACAAAAATAATATTTTTAAATGTTACAAAGTCACATGCAGATTCCATCAAATGTTGCATTTACCTTGAGGAAAGAGTTCTATGTTTTAAAATATTTTTAATTATCTTTAAGTAATTGTACAAAAGGGTTTCAATACAACATGTCAGCTATGAGTAGAATGCATCTTGATCAGTGTCACCTCTTTTGTTATTGCCCCTCACATCTATCTCAGCTTCAACTGTCCCCTCAAATTACCTGGTTCCATTTTCTCATAAGTACTTTGAATACTATGACTGCATTCACCCACCCTTCCTCTCTCCATTTGTCTGGCTCCCTCTCCTTGTCCTCACTGCTCCCCCACAACAATGTGTTAAACTTTAAGATAATTGTTCAAAGGAATTACACTATTGGAATCTTTCCCTGCATATATCATACATCAGTTATTCCCTAAATATGCCATAATTTATCACATTTGTGTAAATATGTTTATATATAGTTATAATTTAGATTTAACTTGCACATATTAGAGAAAATATGCATCCTTTGTCTCTCTGAACCTGACTACCTTCACTTAACATAATTTTTCCTGGGTCCATTGATTTCCCTGCAAATGACTTCTACAATATCATTCTTCCTGATGGATGAATAAATTTCCACTATGTGGGTGTGTGCATGTGTGTCTGTATGTGTATATCTGTGCATGTATGTATGTGTCTGTGTGTGTGTATATGTGTCTGTGTCTGTGTATTACTTGCAACTCAGACCATTACCTCTGGGTGTCTTTTCTATCAGTGTAATAGAAAAGCTGGGCCACACACAAAATCACCAACCTAAGATTGACAAGTTAGACAACTTTAATCAGACACATGGTGAAATATCACTGCCCAATAGCATAGCAAATCAATAATACAGAGTTTCACATAAAAAATTTAAAAAACAGAAAGGAGATATGAAATGCAATCTATCTTTAGAAAGAATGTAAAAGTACAGACAAGAATAAGGTGAAAGTATGAACATGGGTGTAGTCCCTTCCTGTGGTTCCATTGCTACCCATTCACTCTTCCCACTGTTTGCTCTTGTCTGACTTTTGCCTTTTCTAGTGATGGAGAAACTCTTAGCTCATTGGTTCTGAGGAAAAGTTAAAGACAATTTGCATTTCATGTCTCCGTTCTCTTTTTCTTTTTTCCAGCCACTAGGGAAATCAATATGGTGGGTCCTCAAAAAACAAAAACTAAAGATAGAACAGCCACACAATTCAGCAATACCATTGCTCAGTCTATACCCAAAAGATTGTTTTAAATTTTATTGTAAAGTGATGTACCTAGGGGTTACAGTTACATGATTCAGGTAATGAGTAAATGCCTTTTAAACAATGTCTCTCCTCCCTCATTCTAAGTACCCAAAAGACTTCAAATCAGTTTACTACAAAGTTAGTATACTATATTTTTATTGTAAACCCACGTTTATTGCAGGATCATTCATAGTAGCCAAGTTATGAAATCACTCCCAATCAATACATGAGTAGATAAAGAGTATATAAAGATATTATGTGCATATATATATATATATATATGCATCCTAAAACATCAAACAAGTAATAACTGAAAAAGGTGAATAACTGATAATTGTACCAAGGAACTCAGTCATTAGCATATTTAAGCATATATACCTTGAACATAATTGGGATGATGCTGTTTAGAACCCATGCTTTCCTTCTATGACTTTCCTTCTATCTTCACACTGGTGAGAGTACCAAGATAATTCATTTGCAATTTTTATGGAAAATGTCGTTGTGGGCCCCTTAGACACAGAGACTTGGCTCTCTGGATACTAAACAGTGATTACTTGCTGGATGAGTACTATTAGAGATTGATCATCCCATCACAGAGCAACCGCAACCAGTATTTCTTCAGAGGAAACCCCTTTGCTATTCACAGGCACTGTAACAGGGTAAGACAGACTCCACCTCAGTTCTGGAAGTGCTAAACAACTCGAGCATAAATCAATCAAGCCCACACTAGCAGGGTATAAAATGAGCCCTCATAAATCAATGGCTTGCTCTTTCCCAGCTCTCTCTCTCTCTTTCCCAGTTCTCTCTCTTTCCCTGCTTTTTCCCACCTCTTTCCCACCTCTTTCCCAACTCTTTTCCCTCTCTTTCCTAGCTCTTTCTCAACTCTCTTTCCAAGCTCTTTCCCAGCACTTTCCCAGCTCTATCCCAGCTTCTTTCCCAGGTCTTTCCCAGGCCTTTAAAATATAAATAATAAAAGAACAATAAAAATAAAAATAAATCAGTGGCTTTTCTGTATGCCAAAAATGAGAAAAGTGTGGCTGAAATTAGGAAAGCAACTCCATTCCTAATAGCCTCACAAAAAATAAAATACCTAGGAATTAAATTAACCAAAGAAGTGAAGGACCTCCATGATGAAAACTTTAAAAACCTAAAAAAGGAAATCAAAACAGAACTTAGAAACTGATAAAACCACTGGGAACTGGTGGCTCATGCCTGTAGTCCTAACTACTCAGGAGGCTGAGATCTGAGGATCACGATTCAAAACCAGCCTGGGCAGGAAAGTCTGTGAGACTCTTATTTCCAATAAACCACTAGAAAACAGGAAGTGGCACTGTGGCTCAAATGGTAGAGGGCTCGCATTGAGCTGAAGAGCTGAGGGACAGTGTCCAAGCCTAGAGTTCAAGCCACACAACCAACAACAAAAAAAAAAAATAAATAATCTCACAGAAAGTGGCAAAACCTCCAATGCTCCTAGATTGGAAAGATCTACATCATGAAAATGGCAATACTTCCCAAGGCTATCTATGAATTCAATGTGATACCTATCAAAATTCCAACCTCATTCTTCAAGGAAATAGACTAGACAATCCAAAAATTGATGTAAACAGTAAAAGACCCTGAATAACAAACATGATCCTTACCAGAAAGAACAGTGCTGGAGGAATATCAATACCAAATTTCAAACTCTACTACAAAGCCATGGCAATCAAAACAGCTTGGTACTGGCACAAGAACAGACCTCAGGACCAATGGAATAGAATTGAAAACCCAGAAATGAACCCACAGACCTTTGGCCATCTACTTTTCAATAAGAGAGCTAAAAATAAAATACAATGGAAGAAACACAGCCTCTTCAGTAAATGGTGCTGGCAAAATTGGTTAACTACTTGTAGAAAACTAAAGCTAGATCCTTATAAATCACCCTGCACCAGAATCAACTCCAAATGGATCAAAGACCTCGGAGTCAAAGCAGACACTCTCAAAACATTACAGGATGTAATAGGAGAAACACTAAGGTCTCCTTGGTACAGGCCCAAATAATCTTAATAAAGACCCAGAAACACAACAAATCGAAAAGTTGCACAAATGGGATTGCATCAAATTCCAGAGCTTCTGTATGGCAAAGGACATACCTAGCAAGATCAATAGAAAGCCCACCTATTGGGAGAAGATCTTCACTAGCCATACAATGGACAAGGGTCTCATATCTAAAATATATCTGGAACTCAAAAAATTAAATCCCCCAACAACAAAAATCTTCAAAAAAAAAAAAAGCAACTGCCCAATAAATACATGGGCTAAAGACTTACAGAGAAACTTCTCTGAAGGGGAAAGAAGGCTGGCCAATGGGCACATGAAGAAATGCTCAACCTCGATAGCCATAAAAGAAATGCAAATCAAAACAACATTGTGATACCACTTCACCCCAGTTAGGATGGCTATAATCAAGAACTCTAATAAAAATAAATGCTGGAGAGGATGTGGACAGAAGGGAACATTACTGCGTTGTTGGTGGGAATATAAACTTGCTCAACCACTTTGGAAAGCAGTATGGGAGTTCCTCAAAAGACTCCACCTAGAGCTCCCCTATGACCCAGAAAACACACATGCCCAAATGATCACAAAAAAGACCATACTAAAACTACCAGCACAACTATGTTTATTGCAGCATTATTTACCATAGCTAAGATATGGAACAAACCCAGATGCCCCTCATTAGATGAATGGATCAAGAAAATGTGGTATATATACACAATGGAATTCTATGCCTCCATTAGAAAGAATGACATTGCCCCATTTGTTAGGAAATAGAAAGACTTGGAAAAAATTATATTAAGTGAAGTAAGTCAGGCCCAAAGAAATATAGGTCCCATGGTTTCCCTTATTTGCAATAACTAGATTTTGTCTGAGTCAAGCAGAAAAGGTCAGATAAGTTGATGTTAAGGAAATGAACCCCAAGATAATTATTCAAATTTTTTTCTTTCATGTGATTGTTTCTAACATATTTATAAGATGATTTCTTTGTTGCTTTGTATGTCCCTCCTCTATGGTATAACGCCTGCTTTCACTGTATTTGATGTTGGTATAATTTGTGGATGGGGAAGGGAAAAAACAAATCGTTTAAATAGGGAAACAGGTGGACCCATTGCAACAATGAGATGTACAAATCATTATGTCGAAAATGAACTTTACAACTTTGCTGGGGGGGAGGAGGTGGGGAAGATCGCATGGATGGGTGGGAGGGGTGTATAGGAAGGGATGGGAAGGGGAAATAAAGGGGGAAGCAATAAAGCTTGATAAGAAATATACTCATCATCTTGCCCATGTAATTGTAACCTCTCTGTACAGTGTTTTCACATTAAAAAAATCAATCAAGCCATTCAATTTGCATAAACTAGACTTGATATTCATTTTTTGTGTATGTGCCAGTACTTGGGCTTAAATTCAAGACCTTTGCTCTCCTTTGACCTTTTATGCACAAGATTTGTGTTCTCCCACAGAAGCCATACTGCCACTTCCAGCTTTTTCACTGGTTAATAAGAGTCTCACAGTTTTGAGCATTATGGTATCCAGGCCCAGAAGGCCTTTGCTGAACTGGACTCTCTTGCTTCTTCCTCATCCGTTGCAGAGAAAGGCCAAGCAGACTTCTGCTATGCAGCCCCTCAAGCTTCCAGGGAGCAAATCAGAGTGAAGCCAGGACAGATAAGCTATTTTGCTGTCTGTGGACAGCTGTTCCCAAAAGGCAGTTTAACAACTACAATGCAAAAGGTAGAGCTGATGGGGCAGAAGGCTCAGGAGTGTAAATCAGTCTTCTGAAACTCTGACATGACCACCAAGATTTGTGTGGGGGATCCAAACAATATAAAGACCATTTCCAATCATCCGCATAGAAAAACCTAGGGAGAGAGGAACTTGAGGGATGTCTGGGAGTAGGACAGTGGCCTTATCCTCATGCCCTCATCCCAGAGCTTGGGTGGCCTGGGATTCCCAGTGTTAAGGCCACTCGCTGGTAGATTGGGAATGGAAAGGAGGAAAGGACCTGTCATCCCAAAGAAGCACCTGGATTGAGCTAGAAAAAAATCCAGGGTCAATCTTGAGCCCTGAAACTGAGGAAATCAAGAAAGATCTACCCTGACCCTAATCTCAAGTTCAACGTCCTCCAAAAAAGTGGGGAGAGTAAGACAAGGAGGAGACCAGCTCAGTGCTTCCCCTCTTCTCCACAGGGAGGTTCAGGGGTGGAGGGCCTCAGTATAACAGTGTGGCCTATGGCACTTGCTCTGGTGAGGAGGGAGGAGAATATGGGGCCCCTTTAGGAGTCTTCACCAAGACCTCCCACTTCTTGCCCTGGATAATGAAAACCATAAAGCACTTTAGGAAGCAGACATAAAATTAGATTTTCTTGAGCCTGACCATCTTTTCTAAAGCAGAATCAAAAATCCTGTGGTGGTGGGCAGTGAGGACTCCAAGACTGAAATAAATGGATGTCTTATGGAAGTTGTTTCTTCTTTAAACCACTCCAACTATAACCCCCTGTTGTCAGTTCTAGGTTTTACTTGTTCTGTTTGCCCAGAGCCTTCTCTCTAAAATTCATGGTATAGGTTCTCATCAATTCTTTTTTTAAATTAATTTACTTTTTGTTATTACAGAGATGATGTACAGAGGGATTACAGTTACATGAATCAGGTAATGAGTACATTTGTTTTCATACAATGTTATCTACTCCCTCATTCTTTCCAAGACCCTCCCTCCATCTCTGCCCACCAGTTTTATAAAGTAGTTCACTTTCATCAGTGTCCAGTGGGTTCCACTGCTATATATTTTTACCTTTTTCCTCAGGTTCTGTACTCTCTCCAACCCTTCTGAAGATGTACACTTGAATACACCATACATAAGGTAAAGCAGACTGACTTATTAAAACCTAAAAACTTTTTAAAAAAAGAAAGAAAGAAAGGAGGAAAAATATGTCTCTTTTTTCCATATCTTCGAATTCATTTCAGTATGTATATTATTGTATATACATATGATGAGGCATTTAAGCACTGAACCTTTGTGTTTCTCTCTTGATCTCACTCTGTGTAAGTATCTAGAATCTGGCATTATTTATCATATCCCAGTGCATTTTAGATCTAATTTTCACATATCAGCAAGAACATGTGCCATTTGTCTCTCTGAGCTTATCTTTTTTTAATATTTTTATTGTAAAGATACTGTACAGAGGGGTTACAGCTACATGAGTAAGGTAATGAGTTCATTTCTTATTGAGCATTGTTACCCCCTCCTTTGTTTTTTCCCCTACTATCCCTTTCCTTCCCACCTCCCAAATTCCTCATCTCCCACACCCCTGAAGTTTTAAAGATTGTTTTCAGCATACTGTCAGTGTTACAATGGGTCAACCTATATTCTTGTTTTAGCATTTTATTATTTCCCTTCCTCTCCCCAAATTAGAAAAATGTATATTCATGATACAGGGCACTAGAATCAAATAAAACCACAACAGGGGTTATACCATGGGGGAAGAACATACAAAAGAAACAAAAAAATCATAAACCACATTAAAATCAACAGCAACAAAGAAAAAAACCTCTTGGGTCCACATCTTGGGGTTCATTTTGCAGAGCACCATCTTTTTTTTTATTAAAAAGATTTTCTTATTGAGAAAATACCCTACAGAGGTTGACAATTACATGAGCAAGGTAATAAGTACATTTCATATCAAGCATTATTACCTCCTCTTTTGTTTCCTCTTACCATCCCTGCCTTCCCAGCTACAGCCCCTGTCCCCCACCACCAAAGTTGTAAAGTTCATTTTTTGACATAACATCTTGTACATATCATTGTTGCAATGGGTCCACCTGTATCCCGATTTAAACAATTTGTTTTTTCCCTTCCCTCTGCAAATTATACCAACATCAAATACAGTGAAAACAGGGGGTATAGCATGAGGGAGGGACATACAAAGCAACAAAGAAATCATCTTATAAATATATTAGAAACAATAGCAAGAAAGAAAAACAATTTGATATGTTGGAGTTCATTTCGCCTAACATCAACTTATCTGACCTTTTCTGCTTGTCTCAGACATACACTAATGATTGCAAATGAGGGAAATCATGGGGCCTATGTTTCTTTGGGCCTGGCTGTCCTGACCCGCAGGACTTCAACCAGGGCAATGAACCTAAGCGAGAAGGAATGAAGGGACAAGAGACACGAAGAAGGACAGCAAGACAAGGATTCTGATCAAGCTGCCAAATTTTATTTTTTACACAAGGGTATTTATATGCTTGGACTTAGGGCGTGGTGCAAAGGTGGTAGTTAGTAGATTTAGGGCGGGGTGAAAAGGTGGGATTCTGTAAACTCAGCCTCAGGTTGTTCCAGTGAGATAGTTAAGCCTATCAAGTTTGAGAGACTTAACTTTTGGCTCCCAACATCTCCCCCTTTCTTATTTAGAAAATTGACCATCAATTGTTGGCTGCTCTTTTAAGGGGGTGACAGAGGCTCTGTTCCTCTAAGGACCCAGGGTTTTTCTCCATTCCCGAGTGAGCGTCCTCACTCGGGGAGGGGAGTTTTACAGGCCTTGGCATGTTTTTTGAGGAGATGGCTTGTGGGTATGCATGCCAACTGTCATGCACCAGAGCTTGACACTCAGGGGTCTTGGGTTTTGGGATCTCGTGGATCCATCCCCCTGCAGTCTTACCTGTACCCTTGATTTGAGCATTTTTTCTTCCTCCCATAGGTGCATCCTCCCCCAAGTGGAGGGGCCTATAGGAGGAGGGGCGAACATATCCCTTATGGCAAAGGTGCAATAGGTCTTGCCCGTTGAATGGTCAGGAGTTATGAATAAGGAGAAGTGTTTTCTAAATAAGAAAAAAGAAAAGGGGGGGTGTTTCCCACTGGAACAAGCTTATGGCAAAACACTAATTAAAAGCCTGGGGTAGATCCTAGATCTCAATGCCGCGGTCTGCCATATCAAGGCGATGGTGATGAATCTGTATGGGCTTAGAAGTCAAGAGATTAATCCGTTATTTAATAAATTCAAACAGGAAGGTCCAAGTTTGGAGTTCTAGCTGCATCTGTAAGAGAAAAGGAATCATCCTGGGGGGCGGGGGGGAAGCTTCCCCTGGGTTGTGGTAAGCCATTAACCTGTTTTATCAAGTGTTCTGGCAGCCACCTTGGGGCTGCTTGTTCTTGATCTAAAATACAGGCTGAACCTCGCCCCCAGATAAGAACAGGATCTGGGCCCTTCCATTTGCCTGTAAGGGGGTCTCGCCACATGACAGAGGGGCGGGCAGAACTGGAAGATGGGTGCCAATGCCTGTC
>NW_012267300.1:4618387-4620428 GCF_000151885.1 Dipodomys ordii
TCTACCTGTAGCTTGGGAGGGCATTGCCCCTTGGCTTTGTTTGCCGAAGGGACATTCACGCGCAAAGTGACCAGGTTGTTTACAATTAAAGCAAGTATGCAAGCTGGGGACTGAACTTTGAAATGCCTTGGTAAAGGCAGCACCTATGGCGAGCCCCATGGTGTGAGCGCTTCCTACTCCAACACAAAGCCTGACGAACTCAGATAGGTCACCCTTGTTTTTATGTGGTCGGAGGACATCTTGACATGCTGGATTAGCATTTTCAAAGGCAAGATGTTTAACAAATGCACTTTCACTTTCACTGGGCCCAAGAAGCCTTTCTGCAGCCAAGTTAAGCAGCGAGACAAAGTCACTGTAGGGTTCCTCTGGCCCCTGTCTAACCTTTGCCAGGGAAGTAGTAGCTGATCCCTTTTGAGGGAGACGCTTCCAAGCATAAAGGCCAGCGTTTTGAATTTGTGCCAAAAGTCCGGTAGGAAAGCGCTCCTGTTTAGCATTGGTATCAAAGGGCGCATTACCCAAAAGTTTAGTATAGGTCCAGGTTTTTGAAGAAGTTTTAGCCAAATTTTTTTGCGCGGTCTCTCTACATTGTTCCTTAAAGTCCGCATTCCATAAAACAAAATCACCCCCACTAAGGGTGGTGCGGGCCAGGAACTTCCAATCATTAGGGGTGAGCCAGCGCGCACTTTGGTTTTCTAACAAGGCTAATGTATAAGGTGCAGTCGGGCCATATTGGGCACATGCATTTTTAAGCTTTTCAACAAACCGGAGGCTAAGCCTCTTATACTCTTGTTGGCCTTTTCCCTGGGTGGGTTGTTCCTCTTCATCCCCAGTATCCTGTTCCTCATCTTCCTTTTCCTCCTCTTCTGATTCATCCTCCCCACCCTCTGAGATCCTATCTGTCTGGCTCCGAGTTACTGGAAAAGCGAGAACTGATTGATGGCCTGATCTAACCTTAATTTTATCAGGCGGTTTTGGCGTATCGGCCAAGGCCAGTATGCGGAGTTCATAATCAAGGGACCGCAGTTCTTTTAAAAGTTGAAGGTGTTCTCGCCTATGTTGAAGGGCCTCGTGTAAAGGTGCCAGGTTAGGTAAAGGGGGGGGGGAGAAAAAACATCTGGATCTGGAGGGGCAGTGGGCCCTTGAAAGGCCGGGTTATAAAAGGGAGGGGGTGCATAGGAGGAATGCGGAATATTTGAGGTAGAGGGTTTAGTCTGAGGTAGGGGGTGACTGAGTAAGGGGGGCCAATCAGGCTGACGATATTGGGCCGCCTCCTCTTCCAGGGTGGCCTCCTCCTCGGGATTTAAATTATTCTGAGGGGAATGGGCAGCCTGGGGTACAGGATAATAATGTTCATCTACCTTTTGATAAGGAGTTTCAAGATCTAATACAACCGATGGGCAAGCCGCGGGGGGCCGAGAGGCATGTTGGAGAACCTCCTCTACCGTTTTTACAAGTTTTAAAATTCCACTATCAAACAGAGAACATTTTAAAATGTCATTAATCAAATTCCAATAGAAAAAGGCCATAGCAGGAACCTTTTCTGAACCAAAGACTTCATAATAATCTATTAAACAATTTCCTACTCTTTGCCATCTTTTTGCATCTATGATTCCTACAAGTCCTCTCTCGATGAATGAGAAAAATATTTCTAAATCCTTTTTCTTAACCCATGTTCCACGTGTCTTGAAGGCCTCCTTGAGGTCTGACAGAAATATACCATGTGACGATATTGCTTGTCCCATAGTGGGTCACTCACCATGCGCCGTCCCCACTCTCCTGGATCTGTCTCGGGTCTGTCGAGGCGATCTTGCAATCTTGGACTGTACTTGGCCAAGTTTTCCCGGAGGACGGCATTCCTTCCTTAGTCAGAGGCTTGTGCCCCACATTGGGCGCCAGTTGTCCCGACCCGCAGGACTTTAACCAGGGCAATGAACCTAAAAGAGAAAGAATGAAGGGACAAGAGACACGAAGAAGGACAGCAAGACAAGGATTCTGATCAAGCTGCCAAATTTTATTTTTTACACAAGGGTATTTATATGCT
>NW_012267300.1:4623347-4627071 GCF_000151885.1 Dipodomys ordii
AGACTGTGATAGACAATTTGCTCCAGGAAAGTTAGTATGAACTTGTGACTTAGAAATTATGTAATCACTTAATTACAATCAAAAAAAAAAAAAGAACTTCGGGGAAGGGAGGGAGGGAGGGGATGGTAGGGGAAAAAATGGCTGTAAATACAATCTAGTTCAACAGGTACAATCTATTCAACAACAAACAACTATGGATTAATGGGCTAAGAGCAGCAAAGAAGGATTCAGCAAACAAATTATTAGGTTTAGGTAGAAATGTGGGGGGAAATAAGATTAGAGGGATATGGAGAGGTAAAAGGAGAGTGAATTTAACCAAGTCCTAATCTCAGAGAGGGAAATGGATTGGATAGAGATTGAAAAAAAACAGAAACAAATGGAAAAACAAAAATGTTAAAAGTGAAAGACAAAAATTATGTAAGTATAAAGAAATTATATTGAGAGAAGAAAAGGATAGGATGAAAGGAGGGGAGGGATAGAAAGGAAACATGAAAAAATAAAAAATAAATATTCTTAAAATTGGAATACTTGAAAATTAGAGACAATACAGGTTTTAAAGAAGTTAAGCCTAAGAGGTTGTGAATTGAGTAATAAATTTCTGGATTAATTATGTACACAATGGGGGATATGGTCTAATAATCATCAACAGGTATATATCTGGGGATGAGCAGAACAGCAATTAAGTCATGCAAAAAAGAAAGAAAGACAAAAATGGAAAGAATCAAAATAGACCAAAAGGTCAAAAGAGATTAAAAGAAAAAGCACACACACACATATACACCTAAAGCAAAAATTATCAGAGAAAAAATTAATATAAAACAATTTTTAAAAATTGAAATTAAAGGGCTGGGAAGGCGGCTCAGTGGTAAAGCGCTTGCCTTGCATGCCAGAGGCCCTGGGTTCGATTCCTCAGCACCACATAAGCAAAAAGAAAAAAGCCGGAAGTGGTGCTGTGGCTCAAGTGGTAGAGCACTAGCCTTGAGCTGAAGAGCTGAGGGACAGCGCCCAGGCCCAGAGTTCAGGCCCCACGACCGGACCCAAAAAAAAAAAAATTAAAATTAAAAAAATGGTAGAAAAAAAAGAGTTCTTTGATTTTTTCTGGGGGGAGAGGTGAAGATCCTTTAATCTCCCTTGTGTCTATAAACAGTCTCTTGGTGGAGTCTCTGGTCTGCTTGCGATGTTTGATTTCCCTGTCTCTTGATTGTTTCTTAAGTCAGTTTGTTTGAGCAGGCAGAAAAATGCTCTGCTTTACCCAGGATTTTGTGATCATCCTCTGTGGCTAGTTCGGTGAGTGGGAGATCTGCTTTGAGTATCACAAAAAAAGGAGATGGCTGTTTCCTCTAGTTTGGAAGATGCTGTGATGAGGCTAGGTTCTGGGTAGGGTTGAGGCCTTTCAACAAACAGTAGCTTTTCCCTGAGGGGCTAGCTCCTGACACACTTACAGAGCCCAGCCTGGAGCCATTCTCAGGGTTCAGATTTACTGAGTTTTAATTGCTTTTCTAGGCTTCTGTAGGGAGGGGCAGCCTCTGGCTCTGTTTACCCAGTGAAGAAAGTCACTCCTCTGGGAGTAGAGCTTTCTTTGCCTAGGCTGGGTGATTTTCCCCTGGGTAGAGCTGAGCCAGGCAGGTCAGGTCAGGGTCCTGTGACCTGCTAAATGACTCTTTTGTTTTCTTCTAAGGCCTGAGTTGGAGCTAACTGCTCAGCCAGGCCTTTTTCAGTATCAAAGATGGAGATCTCCGGTGGTGGGGGAGGAGTGGCCTTCCCACCTCTTCTCCCTGAGAAGTAAAGATGTCAGAGTTCTACTCATGCCAGAGTCCTGGTTCTTGGGCCGCCTCTGATCTGAGATCTGCAGGATGAAGATATCTGCTCCTTGTCAGTTCTTGCTGGTGATGAGTAGAATCTGCTCACCTGCCACATCTGGCACCTTTGTCTGGGACTCTCTGTTGGTATGGCAGCCATGGCTGCTGGCAAGTGCTCAGATCTGTCTCCTTGCCTGGATTTTCCCACTCTGGCCAAACTCTCTGTACAGTGATGGCACACTTGGTGTGATTCTCTAGCCTAGGACTGTTCACTGGAACACTAAAACTGCTTTTTTTGTGAGAGTTTGTTTAGCCTCCAGCTTCTCCTCTGCCATATTCCTCGGAATCCTGAGCATCATCTTATATGGTCATATATACATAGCTTTTGACCATTTATGCTTCACTGATAAGATTATTATAGGTGTATACTAGTTATTGCAAATAAGGGAAAACATGGAACCTATGTTTCTTTGGGTCTAATTTACTTCACTTAATATAAGTTTTTCCATTTCTTAACCAATGGGGTGGTATTATTCTTTCTTCTAGAGTCATAGAATTCCAGTGTGTGTGTGTGTGTGTGTGTGTGTGTGTGTGTGTGTGACATTTTCTTGAACCATTCATGTACTGAGGGGCATCTATATTGGTTCCATATCTTAACTATGGTGAATAATGCTGCAATAAACATAGTTGTGCTGGTAGCTTTAGTATGGCATTGTTTGTGATCCTTTGGGTAAATTCCTAAAAGTGGAATTGCTGGATTGCTGGGTCATAGGGAAGATCTATGTGTAGTCTTTTGAGGATCTACCATACGGCTTTCCAGAGTGATTGACAAGTTTACACTCCCTCCACCAATGCAGTAGGGTTCCCCATTGGCCATATCTCCTCCAGCATCTGTTGTTACTAGATTTCTTGATTATAGCCATTCTAACTGGGATGAGGTGGAATCTCAAGGTTTTTTTATTTGCATTTCTTTTATGGCTAGAGAACTTGAGCATTTCTTCATGTGTCTTTGGCCGTTCTTATTTCCTCTTCAGAGAAGTCTCTCTTTAAGTCTTTAGAGGTTGCTTCTTTGAGGATTTGTTGTTGGGGATTCAATATTTTGAGTTCTAAGTATATTTTAGATATGGGATCCTTGTCTGTTGTATGGCTAATGAATATCTTCTCACAACCTGTGGGCTTTCTATTGATCTTGCTAGCTATGTCCTTTTCCATGCAGAAGCTCTGCAGCTTCATGAAATCCGATTTGTCCAACCTTTCCTTGATTTGTTGTGCTTCTGGGTCTTCATTAAGAAAATTTCGGACATTTACTAGTTATTGCAAATTAGGGAAACCATGGAACCTATGTTTCTCGGGGCCTGGCTTACTTCACTTAATATTTCCAAGTCTTTCCATTTCCTAACAAATGAGATGTACAAGATGCTATGTCAAAAAACGAGCTTTACAACTTTGGCAAGGTTGGGGAAGGGGGAGAAGTAGTCCTGGCCATGGAAGACAGGATGAAAGGGGAAAAACAAAGGAGGAGGCAACAAGACTTGATAAGAAATGTACGCTTACAGAGTTCCGGGAAGATGGCAGAGGAGAAGCTGGATTCTGAACAAGCTCTTGCATAGAAAGCAGTTTTAGAGTTCCAGTGAACAGTCCTAAGCCAGAGAATCACACCAATTGTGCCATCACAGGACAGAGAGTTAGGCAACAGAGGGGAAGCCAAGGGAAGGAGACACATCTGAGCGCTTGCCAGCAGCCGTCGCGGCGGTGGCAGGGTCGCGGTGGTGGCCGCAGCCATACCTGAGCTACAGAGAGCCCGGGACAAAGGAGTCAGACGCAGCAGGTGAGTGGATTCTACTCAACACCAGCAAGAACCGACAAGGAGCGGACATCTTCATCCTGCAGTTTGCAGACCAGAGACGACCCAGGAACCAAGACTC
>NW_012267300.1:4630693-4632432 GCF_000151885.1 Dipodomys ordii
AGCCTCCAGCTTCTCCTCTGCCATATTCCTCGGAATCCTGAGCATCATCTTATATGGTCATATATACATAGCTTTTGACCATTTATGCTTCACTGGTAAGATTATTATAGGTGTATACTAATTATTGCAAATAAGGGAAAACATGGAACCTATGTTTCTTTGGGTCTGGCTTACTTCACTTAATATAAGTTTTTCCATTTCCTAACCAATGGGGTGGTATTATTCTTTCTGATAGAGTCATAGAATTCCAGTGTGTGTGTGTATGTGTGTGTGTGTGACATTTTCTTGATCCATCATGTACTGAGGGTGTTATACCGAAATTCGGGGACCCCCAGAAGACCACCAGCGACCACGATCAATGTAAGCAACAAAGAGCCGGTTTATTGCAAGCTCGAGCTTGGTCCTCCGCGCACACGGTAACTGGTGATGCTAAGAGGCCCTGAGCATAGAATCAGGGCCGTTTTTATAGTATTGAACAAACAACTTTTAGGAACTTTTACATAAGAAATTACATGATTGGTTAACATTTACATTTAAAGCAAGCTAAACTGGGCAAATAATGATTGGTTGACCTTTACAGAAAAATGTCCTTGGTCCATAACTTGACCAGAAAAAGGTTACGATTCACACCCAAGGTTACCAGTCACACCCAGACCAACAGAATGCATGACATGTCTCGCCCCGGGCTCTGAAGAATGGGTTGGTTAGAAACTCTCAGTCCTAGGTGGGTGGGGGGCAACACCACTTGGGGGCTAACACCTGCCCTAAGCAAATGCCATCTATGGCTCCAAGAATTGTGCATGGCTTTCTGTCATAAATTCCTAGCATTGGGGCTAAAATGGATCACGAGTCAAGTCGCAGAACTGAGATGAAATGTTAAACAAAAATGGAGTTGCTTAGGTTTCTTAAAACATTATATTTCTTCCCTAAGGCCTTACTGCCTCGGCCTCCAGGAGGGGTGTTGCAGCTTTGGGGATGATTCTGAGGACTGTAAACCCTTTGAAGTCTTTTACTAAGCAACTCTAGGCTCCCAGGCTGACATCCCACAACTAAGTAACTAAAACCAGTCACAGTTAAAAATCATACAAAAACCATACAATCATCTAGCACAAAGCAATTCATACAGAAGCAAAAATGGCTGTTAGGTGCTGTCTTTACATGATTTTTTTTTACGTTCTTCAAGGGGCATCTAGATTGGTTCCATATCTTAACTATGGTGAATAATGCTGCAATAAACATAGTTGTGCTGGTAGTTTTAGTATGGCATTGTTTGTGATCCTTTGGGTAAATTCCTAAAAGTGGAATTGCTGGACTGCTGGGTCATAGGGAAGCTCTATGTGTAGTCTTTTGAGGATCTACCATACTGCTTTCCAGAGTGGTTGACAAGTTTACACTCCCTCCACCAATGCAGTAGGGTTCCCCATTGGCCATATCCCCTCCAGCATCTGTTGTTACTAGATTTCTTGATTATAGCCATTCTAACTGGGATGAGGTGGAATCTCAAGGTTGTTTTGATTTCCATTTCTTTTATGGCTAGAAAAGTTGAGCATTTCTTCATGTGTCTATTGGCCGTTCTTATTTCCTCTTCAGAGAAGTCTCTCTTTAAGTCTTTAGAGGTTGCTTCTTTGAGGATTTGTTGTTGGAGATTCAATATTTTGAGTTCTAAGTATATTTTAGATATGGGATCCTTGTCTGTTGTATGGCTAATGAATATCTTCTCACAACCTGTGGGCTTTCTA
>NW_012267300.1:4638612-4640119 GCF_000151885.1 Dipodomys ordii
TGTCACCCTCGGTGCCCACAACATCAAGGAACGGGAGAAGACCCAGCAGGTCATCCCTGTGAAAAAAGCCATCCCCCACCCAGGCTATAATCCTAAGAATTTCTCCAAAGATATCATGTTATTACAGGTAAGTCTTACCTCCTCGCTGCTTCTATCTCCTTCCTACAGAATAAGCCTCTCTTTCTTGGACATTCCCCATCCCTCCTTTCCTTTCTGATCATCATGAAAATCTAGATCCAGAAGGCCATTGGTCAGCTGGACTCTCTTGCTTGTCTCCCATCAGCTGCAGAGAAAAGCCAAGCTGACTACAGCGGTGAAGCCCCTCAAGCTGCCCAAGGGCAGGTCCCATGTAAAGCCAGGACAGGTGTGTGATGTGGCTGGTTGGGGACGGAGGACCCCAAAGGGCCAATACCCAAAAACACTGCAGGAGGTGGAGCTGACAGTGCAGGAAGACCAAATGTGTGAGTCCCACTTAGAAGGTTACTACAACAGTGTCAGTCAGATCTGCGTGGGAGACCCAAAGATGATAAGTTCTTCCTTTAAGGTAAGATTTGATCATCTATCTCTCCAGGCTCTGAGAAGATGGAAGTTTGGGGAAAATCCTGAACCAGGACTCAAACAAGGAACTCTTTTGCATATCAGGCTGTGATTGCTCCCTGGGGAAAGAGGAGGGTTGTATTCCACAAATCACAAGGACCTGTGCTTCTTAAACCAAGAAGTCTCTGTGAATACTGCCCCCTGGAGGCAGGAGTTTATAGTAGGATGCCCAATCTCAGGGCACAGGCTTTTAGAATCTGTATTCCCTCAGTCTGAAGCAATTATAGTCAGGTGGCATCCCAGAACTAGCACTCACCTTTGCTCAGTTGGCCCATCCTCCCCCTGCTATCAGGTCCTTACACAGTGGCCTGGGGCTAATTTAATCTCACACCTTCATCAGGAGAGGATGTTACAGGACATGATAGAGGCTGTCCCGAACCAGTAACAACATCCATGCGCATTACTTAGCAGCCTAAGGCCTGCAGGGACCTGCTCTGCTCTCTGATTTTCTACCATCAGACAGTATTAATCACTCATCTCTCAGAAGACACTTGGGGTACACTCTTGGGGTCCTCCTTGGTATGGAAGCCAGAGCAAGAAGGATCACAAACTCAGTCCTCTTCCTTCTCTATTACAGGGAGACTCCGGAGGCCCCCTTGTGTGTAACAATGTAGCCCAAGGCATTATCTCCTATGGAAATGCTAATGGGACACCTCCACGAGCCTGCACCAAGATCTCAAAGTTCTCACATTGGATAAAGAAAAACATGAAACCCTACCAACCACAAGAGGAGACTAACACGCATCCTCCCCTCCTAATAACTGACCATCTTTCTTTGAGCTGAAGCTAGAACTGTACCAGGCAAGGTGCCAACGACTAAATAAATGTCTCTTGGTTCAGTGTGAAAGCTGGTCTCTTATTCATTGGCCTTCATCCACAGGAACCAACTCTGGGCTAGCAGGCAAATGGC
>NW_012267300.1:4640169-4652195 GCF_000151885.1 Dipodomys ordii
AAGGAGGAGGCTGCAATGCTTGGTAAGAAATGTACGCATTATCCTGCCCATGCAATTGTAACCCCTCTGTACAGTATGTTCACAAATAAAATTAAGTTAAATTTTAAAAAAAGAAATGTACGCTTTACCTTGCTCTTGTCATTGTAATCCCTCTGTATGGTATTTTCACAATAAATAATATTAAAAATTGTTTCAACCTCTGCCTAGAAGCCCTAGTGTTTCTCTTATTCCTTTATGTAATAGTTTCAGTGTGTCTGCTGTGACTTTGGGGTCTTTGATCCATTTGGACTTGATTCTGATGCAGGGTGATATATAAGGATCTAGTTTTAGTCTTCTGCACGTGTTTAAGCAACTTTGCCAACACCATTTACCGAAGAGGCTGTCTTTCTTCAATTCTATTTTTTTAGCTCCTTAAAGATTACATGTCTGTAGCACTGTTGGATCATTTCTGATTCTTCAGTTCTATTCCATTGGTGCTAGGCTCTGTTCGTATGCCAGCACAAAGCTGTTTTGATTACTATGGCTTTATTCTAGAGTTTGAGATTTGTTATTGATATTCCTCCAGCACTGTTAGTTCTGCTAAGAATTGTTTTGCTAATAGGGGTCTTTTATTGTTCCATATGAACTTTTGGATTTCTTTTTCTATTTCATTGAAGAATGAAGTTGGGGTATTGATAGGTATCATATTGAATTTGGAGAAAGCCTTTGGCAATACTGCCATTTTCACAATGTTAATCTTCCCAATCCAGGAGCATGGGAGGTTTTTCCACTTCCTCAGTTCTGCTTTGATTTCCTTTTTCAGTTATTAAAGTTTCCAAAATAAAAATCCTTCACTTCTTTAGTTGACTCCTAGGTATTTCATTTTGTGTGGGGCTATTATAAAATGCTGATTTCAGCTGCACTCGTCTCGTTCTTATCAACAGAATAGTCACTGATTTTTTTTGGGGGGGGAGTTCCAGTCGTGGGGCCTGAACTCTGGGCCTGGGTGCTATCCCTCACCTCTTCAACTCAAGGCTAGCACTCTACCACTTGAGCCACAGCACCACTTCCAGCTTTTTTCTTTTTGCTTGTGTGGTGCTGGTTAATCGAACCCAGGGCCTCATGCATGCTAGGCAAGCACCCTACCACTGAGCGACCTTCCCAGACCTAGCCATTGATTTTTGGGGTTAATTTGTGCCCTGTTATTTTGCCAAAGTGTCAGATCAGCTTGAGTAACTTTGGAGTGGAATCTATGGGGTTCTTTGAATACAAGATCGTGTCATCTGCATAGAGGAAGAGTTTTACTTCATCTTTCCTTATTTGGATCCCCTCTGTGTTTGCATCTTGTCTTATTGCTCTCGGTAGGCATTCTAATACTAAATTGAATTGTCAGAAATTTTATCATAAAAAGATGTTGATTTTTTCCCAGTGGTATTTTTGCATCTATTGTGATGGTTATATGATTTATTTCCTGATTATTAAATAATTTCATTGTGTTCTGGGGAGAGGAAAACAATCAGAAATTATAAAGAGGTAGTGTCTGTATATTTTTTAAATATGAGATAGAGTTACTATTTAGCATAAGCTGATTTCAAACTTAGGATCCTCTTACCTCTGTCTCTTGAGTGGAACATTACAGAATGTAGCACCACCTACAGAGTGATTACACATTTTGAATGCACTAAATATCACCAAATTATACACTTTGTAATAGTTAATTGCATCTGATGTGAATTTCACCTCAATTTTTAAAATGGGTCACAATCTTATGTTTAGATTAAGTGATAATTGTATAAATTAACTGTAGTACATCTAAGACTATTTAATAACTTCCTAGACACATGTATTGCAGTGAGTTCAAGTGTTTCAAGCATCTTTTCAAAGTGTCATTTGACATTGATCTTCTCCATGTACTCCATGCTTACTGCAGCAATTACATATGGAAAGAGAAGGGATCTCATATAATATTTATAAAATATGTGCCAATCCATGGTATATATTACAGATAAATATAGGCAACTTCAAGCTATTCATACATAAATTTTGGAAATTATACATGGACTTTTCAACAGCATACATCTGGGGAGAAGGACCCATGCTTTTAGGGTCAATTGTGTTTAGTTGTTCATTTAACAGAATTGAACACAATCCTTCACTTCCATTACACTAAGAGCATCAGCACAGTTGTTTAGAAATGCTTATTTTGTGTGTGGCTCTCTGAACAGAATATAGAAAATACTAAAAGGACAATTACTGAATTTTAGCTGCATGGCCTACTTTCTCATGACACAATGCATCATATTAGTAACCCCATTTTCTTTTGGAGATTCAGCCTTCTCCAAACTACTTCAAGTAGTTTGAGTGAGTCTGACTCCAGCCTTCCTAAAGATGTAGAAGTGCCCAAACTTATGTTAGTCACTAGATTGAACTTTTAGAAGTCAGCAAAAAATTTGTTAATTCTGTTCAATAAAGTTCAAGTATAAAATTTTTGGTAAAAGCATTGAAAAGAGAGGTGGACTCCATCATCATAAGCATTTGTAAATCAGAGATGTTTAAACTTCCCTGGTGAGAGAGAGTGAGGGAAGGAGTGACATTGTCCAAAAGTAAATGTGCTCTATACCTAACTCATCTAACTGTAACCCCTCTGTACATAAGAATAAAACAATTTAACTCCCTTGTGAGGAAGCTATGATGACACAGTTTAATGCACAATGCCCATGCACCATGGCTCTCCCCAAACTGTATTCTGGCTCCTAGCATCTCTACCACCCCTAACAGATTGTCAGCTCCCTGAGGAAAATGGACACAACTCTAGCAATGAGCTCACAGAAACTACACTCCTAGATTTCAAAGCACAGCATTGAAAACATGGGTTTCTCAAACTCCTATACCTCTACCGGTCAAAACCACATCCTGCAGTCCCCACCTCATACTCTTGGATTCCTGCCTGGGCAGGAACAGGTGGCTGTCTCTGCATCCTCAGCTGTGGGTACCGATGTGGTCACTGTGTGATTCTCACACAACCACTCAGAAAGACGTCATCAGGCAAAGAAAGGAGGGGCCAGGAGTAGGTGGACTTCATAGAAACCCTTCTACAATGAATCACATGGTCTCTGACCCTACTCCACCTACTTCCTCTGCTAGAGGTTAAAAGTAAGCAATTTCCAGATGCAGTTCTAGAAGCTGTGGCCTGAGCAGCCTTCCTGGGAGGATGCAGCTTCTCCTGTTCCTGTTGGCCTTCTGTCTGCCCCCCACAGCAAAGACAGGTGAGTGACCACCCCATCTTAGAGGACCAAACACATCCCAAAGCAGGCACAAATTTTTGTTTCTTCTGCATACCATGGATCCACCTACTACAAACACTCTGGATCTCAGCTCCAATACTACCATAGAAGCCCCAGTATGACACTGGATGACCTATCAGCAAGAATGGGATGGGAGACATTGTTCTCTTAGTCTTCCCTAAGCCCCACCCTTATCATCTTGAAAGTAAGCTAAAAGGCATGACAGAGTATAGTGGGAATTTGGAAAGGAGGAAATAGGGAAATGTCCTGGAGAAGAGACACTATGTGTGGCTTCTGTGTCTGGAATGAGGTGATTGCTCTCTTTAGCAACTGCTTCACAGGCAACCGCAGAGCTCTGTTACCCTAGAATTGGCCACTGTTTTGTTTTTGTTTCTGTTTTTTGTCTTTGCTCAATCCCAAACAACTCATCCTTTTCTCTACCTCTGTTATTCCTCCCAGTCCTCTGGTGACCCATTAACTTCCAAGTAGGACCTACTGTGTCTGACTCCCACTTCTCTGCTTTTCAGAATACCACCAGCACTGCCCTACCAATCGGGACACTAAGTGGAGCCATTCCCCAGAGAAGCCAGCAAACATATCTTATTTCCCTAAGAAATAGGATATAACAACATCTGGATTTAAATTAAAGTCTTGGGCACTGGAAACAAGTTTCATTTTAGACAGTGCAGGACTCAGGAGGATCTTAGAAAATATCTTGAAGACAGTAAAATGAGAAGAGATTTATACAGAGTCGTAGGGATTGAAAAAGTTATGCTCACTGAAGCTATACCTGGAAAAAGTGTTTATAGCCCAAGACTTGCTTTTCTTTCTTTTTCCAGAGGAGGAATGTGAAGTTTCTTGTCTAACCCCTTCCCAACTGCAGGTCATCTCAGCTTCCCAAATGATATGCAGGACAGCGCTATCAAGGTGAACTCAGAGGTACACATAATGAGACACACTTTTCTTCAGGGAAAATCATCGGGGGACATGAGGCCAAGCCCCACTCCCGACCTTACATGGCCTACCTTGAAAACCTCGATGGGTATTCTCTGAGGCAGTGCGGTGGCTTCCTGATCCGAGAGGACTTCGTGATGACAGCTGCTCACTGTTCAGGGCGGTAAGGAATAGGAGAAAACCCCAGGCCTCCTGTAGATGCTCCTTAGAGAACCTACCTTCTTTCCAGGAAGCTCCCTGGGCTTCTGGAAATACATATGCAGAATATGAATTCTTTGAGGATAAGGAACAGGGCTAAGCCAGACCTCCTGGGAAAGGGCAGCAAATTGGTGAGAGAAACATCTCTGAGAAGCCAAGCTTGTGATACTTAGAGCTAGGTTGGTAATACAGTGGAAATTAAACTGATTGTGAAGTTGGACAATGGAGGCTCATGCCTGTAATCCTAGCTACTTAGGAGGCTGAGATCTGAGGATTGTGGTCCAAATCCAGCTCAGGCAAGATAGGCAGTGAAACTCTTATCTCCAATAAACCACTAGAAAACTGGAAGTGGCACTTTAGCTCAGGTGGTAGTGCTTGCCTTGAACTGAAGAGCTGAGGGACAGCGCCCAAGCTCAGAGTTCAAGCCCCATGACAAACAAAAAAAAATTGATTGTACTCTGGTACAGTTACCAATGGCTCGAGAAGTCTACCTCAACAGCTAAGAAGCAGTGAGGTTCAATCACTCCTCTCTCCTCCATTTTCCCTCAGCCACAGCCCAGCCCTCCTCTCTGTAGCCTACTCTTAATATTTCTTGGGCTGTATCTCCTCTGCTCCCCATCCCCTAACCACACTGTGCACTCTGTGCAGCTTCATAAATGTCACCCTCGGTGCCCACAACATCAAGGAACGGGAGAAGACCCAGCAGGTCATCCCTGTGAAAAAAGCCATCCCCCACCCAGGCTATAATCCTAGGAATCACTCCAATGATATCATGTTGTTACAGGTAAGTCATACCTCCTCGCTGCTTCTATCTCCTTCCTAAAGAATAAGCCTCTCTTTCTAGAACATTCCCCATCCCTCCTTTCCTTTCTGATCATCATGATAATCTAGATCCAGAAGGCCATTGGTCAGCTGAACTCTCTTGCTTGTCTCCCATCAGCTGCAGAGAAAAGCCAAGCTGACTACAGCCGTGAAGCCCCTCAAGCTACCCAAGGGCAGGTCCCATGTAAAGCCAGGACAGGTGTGTGATGTGGCTGGTTGGGGACGGAGGACCCCAAAGGGCCAATGCTCAAACACACTGCAGGAGGTGGAGCTGATTGTGCAGGAAGACCAAATGTGTGAGTCCCACTTAGAAGGTTACTACAACAGTGTCAGTCAGATCTGCGTGGGAGACCCAAAGATGAAAAGTTCTTCCTTTAAGGTAAGATTTGATCATCTATCTCTCCAGGCTCTGAGAAGAGGGGCGTTTGGGGAAAATCCAGAACCTGGAGACCCAAATGAGGAACCCTTTTGCATATCAAACTGATTTCTCCCTGGGTAAAGAGGAGGGTTTTATTCCACAAATCACATGGACCTGTGCTTCTTAAACCAAGAGTTCTCTGTGAATACTGCCCCCTGGAGGCAGCAGTTTATAGTATGATGCCCAATATCAGGGCACAGGCTTTTAGAATCTGTGTTCCCTCAGTCTGAAGCAATTACAGTCAGGTGGCTTCCTAGAACTAGCACTCACCTTTGGTCAGTTGGCCTATCTTCCCCCTGCTATCAGGTCCTTACACATTGGCCTGGGGCTAATTTATCTCACACCTTCATCAGGAGATTATAGAGGCTGTCCTGAACCAGTAACAATATCATGGGCAGTACTTAGCAGCTTATGGCCTGCAGGGACCTGCTCTGTTCTCTGATTTTCTACCATCAGACAGTATTAATCACTCATCTCTCAGAAGACACTTGGGGTACCCTCTTGGGGTCCTACTTGGCATGGAGGCCAGAGCAAGAAGGATCACAAACTCAGTCCTCTTCCTTCTCTATTACAGGGAGACTCAGGAGGCCCCCTTGTGTGTAACAATGTAGCCCAAGGCATTATCTCCTATGGCAAAGCTAATGGGACACCTCCACGAGCCTGCACCAAGATCTCAAAGTTCTCACATTGGATAAAGAAAAACATGAAACGCTACCAACCACAAGAGGCAGACTAACACGCATCCCCCCTCCCAATAACTGACCATCTTTCTTTGAGTTGAAGCTGGAATTGTACCAGGCAAGATGCCAACAACTAAATAAATGTCTCTTGGTTCAGTGTGAAAGCTGGTCTCTTATTCATTGGCCTTCATCCACAGGAACCAACTCTGGGCTAGCAGGCAAATGGCACAATTCAGTTGTCTATCTTCCACTCTTCCTTCCTCCCTCTACACCTTCCCAAAGCCCTTTGCAAAGCTATTATCCAGCTCCTTCTCACCCACTGTCTCCCCAGGCTCTGCCTTCTGATTGGTGTTGAGCAATAAAAAAGATAAAGCTGAGAGAACTGTGTCTGCAGGGTTCAAGGTGAATTCCTTACCTCCTACTGTATTTACAAGGCAGGGGAAAAGGGACTAACACCAAGAGTCCTGGAGGTCAAGCAGGCATGGCTGAGGTCCCTGCTGAGACACCCCACTGAGCTGGGAATGAGCCATACTGAGCAAGGTATTTCCTTTCTGAAACATATGGCCAAAGTTGGGAAGGGTTCATTGAGCAGCTCCTCTTTCTCATCTGGAATTAGTTTCCCTTCCTGTCTTCCTCTGAGATCCGGGCCAAAAGCTTGGCATCCAGCTTCCCGTCTCCTTTCTTCTCCATCTTTACTTAAGAATTTTGAATCTATCAATACCTGTCTTCTCTAGATCATGCTGATATGAGCAGCTCCCTTCATCTTACCACTTCTCTCTAGAACACGCAAAGCCCTGTAGGGTCTAATTATGCCCTCATCACTGGGGTTCTAACAATGCTTATAATCTGTTTGAGAAGAACTTCACAAGAACCAGGCCAGTGTTGACACCATGCAGGACCCATGTTGGACAGGACTATCAGGGTCTCTCCAGAGCCTTTGACTTGGTCATTTCAGCAGGGCCAGTGCAGCTTCTCACATTCAGCTTAGTGCCTCCCATATGTTCAGAGTCCTCTGGATATCTGTATATCTGATCCTCTTTCAGCATTCTGATTCTCTCAGTCACTGCTGGTCTCTAGGCTAAATCTCCTTGCTAGTCTCCTGGTCTGGATCAGCAGGAGAAATAGAAAATACAATTCTTTTTCAACAATTAGTAAACATATAGTCATTGGGCAGTTACTAAGCACCATGTCTTGGGTTATAAAGTAAACACAATAAGAGACACAAATGAAACTGAGACATTGAAGCCTTTCCACATTGTTTAAGTCTGCCTCTCAGATTGGTCCACTCAGGCCTGGATCTAGGTGGGCATCCCATGGGAATGAAGTATTATCGTCTTATGGTTATAGTTATTATAAATATTATCCTAAGACACTTGAAAGTGTCTCTGAGATTTAGAAATGACATTAATCATCTAGTCTTTTGGGGGGGGGGGGCAGTCCAGTCATGGGGCCTGAACTCTGGGCCTGGGTGCTGTCCCTCAGCTCTTCAGCTCAAGGCTAGCGCTCTACCACTTGAGCCACAGGGCCACTTCTGGCTTTTTTTCTTTTTGCTTATGTTGTGCTGGGGAATGGAACCCAGGGCCTCATGCGTGCAAGGCAAGTGCTCTACCACTGAGCCACCTTCCCATCCCTCTTCTAGTCTTTAATGAGAAGTTGCTAACTAGCCATCACAGCATCCTTGTTACTTAAGGAAAAGAGCAGCAGATAGGGAAGAAGATAACTAGAGCAGCTTTCTTTTATTTGTTTACCTGAATGTTATTGTACTGATTCAAGTCAAAATAGATATATACATCTATTTGGATAGTTCAGAAGCATAATTCTTGTCATTACTGCAGCTTCTGCCTTTCCAGAATCAAAATTGAATCAACGGGGCGGGGGTTCTGAAGAAATGGAGAAACACCAGTATGATTACTGCTATATACATAGTATCTGATTACCTGGACTTCTTATCTTTAGAAGTTCTCAGATTGGAGGCTACATGGTAGAGTGTGTGACTTTTTGTTACATAATGATATTTCCATATTGAGTTCACTTTACCAAGTATTCTTAGCAATCCTAGCTTCAAGGTCATATCATTACCTAACAGTTGAACATAATTTGTAGCTCTGGGTTAATGCCTTTTTCTCTTAAATATAAACAACACACACTGTTGTGAAATGGAGTAAGTCTTCCTTTGGAATCATGTAACTCTCAAAGGCATGTCCTTCTTCAGCTTGGGCATAAATCAGGTTATAACACAATCTCATAACTATCTTGCACTTGTACAAGGGAAGAACAGTGGGTGTTACAAAGCGTTTGATTGGGAGCTGAAAAAATAATCTCTACATGTAACATATGCTAAGGATTTGGCTCCTTTACTGGAGAAAAAAAAAGAGAAGTGCCAAAGCTAAACAAAAATAATATTTTTAAATGTTACAAAGTCACATGCAGATTCCATCAAATGTTGCATTTACTTTGAGGAAAGAGTTCTATGTTTTAAAATATCTTTTCAATATTTTTAATTATCTTTAAATAATTGTACAAAAGGGTATCCATACAACATGTCAGCTATGAGTAGAATGCATCTTGATCAGTGTCACCTCTTTTGTTATTGCCCCTCACATCTATCTCAGCTTCACCTGTCCCCTCAAATTACCTGCTTCCATTTTCTCATAAGTACTTTGAATACTATGACTGCATTCACCCACCCTTCCTCTCTCCATTTGTCTGGCCCCCTCTCCTTGTCCTCACTGCTCCCCCACAACAATGTGTTAAACTTTAAGATGATTTTTCAAAGGAATTACACTATTGGAATCTTTCCCTGCATATACCATACATCAGTTATTCCCTAAATATGCCATAATTTATCACATTTGTGTAAATATGTTTATATATAGTTATAATTTAGATTTAACTTGCACATATCAGAGAAAATATGCATCCTTTGTCTCTCTGAGCCTGACTACCTTCACTTAACATAATTTTCCCTGGGTCCATCGATTTCCCTGCAAATGACTTCTACAATATCATTCTTCCTGATGGATGAATAAATTTCCACTATGTGGGTGTGTGCATGTGTGTGTGTATATCTGTGCGTGTTTGTGTGTGTGTGTGTGTGTGTGCGTGTGTGTGTATCTGTGTCTGTGTCTGTGTATTACTTGCAACTCAGACCATTACCTCTCGGTGTCTTTTCTATCAGTATAATAGAAAAGCTGGGCCACACACAAAATCACCAACCTAAGATTGACAAGTTACACAACTTTAATCAGACACATGGTGAAATATCACCACCCAATACCATAGCAAATCAATAATTCAGAGTTTCACATTAAAAAATTTAAAAAACAGAAAGGAGATATGAAATGCAATCTATCTTTAGAAAAAAAGTAAAAGTACAGACAAGAATAACATGAAAAGTATGAACATGGGTGTAGTCCCTTCCTGTGGTTCCATTGCTACCCATTCACTCTTCCTACTGTCGGCTCTTGTCTAACTTTTGCCTTCTCTAGTGATGGAGAAACTCTTAGCTCATTGGTTCTGAGGGAAAGTTAAAGACAATTTGCATTTCATGTTTCCTTTCTCTTTTTCTTTTTTCCAGGCACTAGGGAAATCAATATGGTAGTTCCTCAAAAAAAAAAAACTAAAAATAGAACAGCCACGCAATTTAGCAATACCATTGCTCAGTCTATACCCAAAAGATTGTTTTAAATTTTATTGTAAAGTGATGTGCCTAGGGGTTACAGTTACATGATTCAGGTAATGAGTAATTGCCTTTTAAACAATGTCTCCCCTCCTTCATTCTAAGTACCCAAAAGACTTAAAATCAGTTTACTACAAAGTTAGTATACTATATTTTTATTGTAAACCCACGTTTATTGCAGGATCATTCGCAGTAGCCAAGTTATGAAATCACTCCCAATCAATACATGAGTAGATAAAGAGTATATAAAGATAATTTGTACATATATATATATATGCATCCTAAAACATCAAACAAGTAATAACTGAAAAAGTTGAATAACTCAGTCATTAGCATATTTCAGCATATATACCTTGAACATAATTGGGATGATGCTGTTTAGAACCCATGCTTTCCTTCTATGACTTTCCTTCTATCTTCACACTGGTGAGAGTACCAAGATAATTCATTTCCAATTTTTATGGAAAATGTTATTGTGGGTGCCTGAGACACAGAGACTTGGCTCTCTGGATACTAAACAGTGATTACTTGGTGGATGAGTATTATTAGAGACTGACCGACCCATCACAGAGCAACTGCAACCAGCATTTCTTGAGAGGAAACCCCTTTGCTATTCACAGGCACTGTAACAGGGTAAGACAGACTCCACCTGAGTTCTGGAAGTACTAAACAACTCGAGCATAAATCAATCAAGCCCACACTAGCAGGGTATAAAATGAGCCCTCATAAATCAATGGCTTGCTCTTTCCCAGCTCTCTCTCTCTCTCTCTTTCCCAGTTCTCTCTCTTTCCCAGCTCTCTTTCCCTGCTTTTTCCCACCTCTTTCCCAACTCTTTCCAAGCTCTTTTCCCTCTCTTTCCCAGCTCTTTCTCAACTCTCTTTCCAAGCTCTTTTCCAGCACTTTCCCAGCTCTATCCCAGCTTCTTTCCCAGGTCTTTCCCAGGCCTTTAAAATATAAATAATAAAAAAATAAACCAATGGCTTTTCTGTATGCCAAAAATGAGAAAAGTGTGGCTGAAATTAGGAAAGCAACTCCATTCCTAATAGCCTCACAAAAAATAAAATACCTAGGAATTAAATTAACCAAAGAAGTGAAGGACCTCTATGATGAAAACTTTAAAAACCTAAAAAAGGAAATCAAAACAGAACTTAGAAACTGACAAAACCACTGGGCACTGGTGGCTCATGCCTGTAATCCTAACTACTCAGGAGGCTGAGATCTGAGGATCACGATTCAAAACCAGCCCGGGCAGGAAAGTCTGTGAGACTCTTATCTCCAATAAACCACTAGAAAACTGGAAGTGGCACTGTGGCTCAAATGGTAGAAGGCTCCCCTTGAGCTGAAGAGCTGAGGGACAGTGTCCAAGCCTAGAGTTCAAGCCCCACGACCAACAACAACAACAACAAAAAAATCTCACAGAAAGTGGCAAAACCTCCCATGCTCCTCGATTGGAAAGATCTACATCATGAAAATGGCAATACTTCCTAAGGTTATCTATGAATTCAATGTGATACCTATCAATATTCCAACCTCATTCTTCAAGGAAATAGACTAGACAATCCAAAAATTGATGTAAACAGTAAAAGACCCTGAATAACAAACATGATCCTTACCAGAAAGAACAGTGCTGGAGGAATATCAATACCAAATTTCAAACTCTACTACAAAGCCATGGCAATCAAAACAGCTTGGTACTGGCACAAAAACAGACCTCAGGACCAATGGAATAGAATTGAAAACCCAGAAATGAACTCACAGACCTTTGGCCATCTACTTTTCAATAAGAGAGCTAAAAATAAAATACAATGGAAGAAACACAGCCTCTTCAGTAAATGGTGCTGGCAAAATTGGTTAACTACTTGTAGAAAACTAAAGCTAGATCCTTATAAATCACCCTGCACCAGAATCAACTCCAAATGGATCAAAGACCTCGGAGTCAAAGCAGACACTCTCAAAACATTACAGGATGTAATAGGAGAAACACTAAGGTCTCCTTGGTACAGGCCCAAATA
>NW_012267300.1:4652245-4663800 GCF_000151885.1 Dipodomys ordii
GAGTTGATTCTGGTGCAGGGTGATATATAAGGATCTAGCTTTAGTTTTCTACAAGTAGTTAACCAATTTTGCCAGCACCATTTACTGAAGAGGTTATCTTTCTTCCTTTCTAGTTTTTTAGCTCCCTTATCGAAGATTAGAAGGCCATAGGTCTGTGAGTTCATTTCTGGGTTTTCAATTCTATTCCATTGGTACTCATGTATGTTCTTGTGCCAGTACCAAACTGTTTTGATTATTATGATTTTGCAGTAGAGTTTGAAATTTGGTATTGATATTCCTCCAGCACTGCTCGTTCTGTTAAGGACCATTTTTCCTATTCTGGGTCTTTTATTGTTCCATATGAATTTTTGGATTGCCTCGTGAAGAATGAAGTTTGAATATTGATAGCTTTTGCATTGAATTCGAAGATAGCCTTGGGAAGTATTGCCATTTTCATAATGTTGATCCTTCCAATTCAGGAGCATGGGAGGTTTTTCCACTTTCTAAGTTCTGTTTTGATTTCCTTTTTCAGGTTTTTAAAGTTTTCTTCATAGAGGTCCTTCACTTTTTGCTTAAATTAATTCCTAGGTATTTTACAAATGCAGTTGCTTTCCTGATTTCAGACATGCTCATCTCATTGTTGGCATACAGAAAAGCTATTGATTTTTGAGAGTTAAATTTATACCCTGTTATTTTGCCAAAGTTTCGAATCAGCTCGAGTAATTTGGGAGTGGAGTCCGTGGGATTCTTTAAATACAAGACCATGTCATCTGCAAAGAGGGAATGTTTTACTTCATCTTTCCCTATTTGGATCCCTTTTATGTTTGCCTCTTGTCTTCTTGTAGCTAGGCATTTTAATACTAAATTGAAGAGAAAGTAGGCATCCTTGTCTCCTTCATGAGTTAAGAGGAAATGGCTTTAGCTTTTCACCATCAAGTATCATGCTGGCTGTAGGTTTCTCATATACAGTCTTTATTGTGTTGAGGAATGTCCCATGGATTCCTAGTTTTTCCATAGCCTTCATCATAAAGGGCTGTTGGATCTTGTCAAATGCTTTTCTGCATCTCTTGAGATAACCGTGTGGTTCTTATCCTTGCTCTTGTTGGAGAGTTAAGTCCGTTATGGTTCACAGTTAGGACTGAGAGGTGTTTCGTGGTTCCTGCCATGTTATCCACCTTCTTGGGAGCTGTGACTACTGGGTTCTTCCTATGGTTCTTTGATTCTCAGTTCGGGTGCAGTTTCTTGGCCTTTATTGTGGCCTTGTTGATTTTCTATGTGTAGAACATCTTTAAGAACCTTTTGTAGGGCTGGTTTGGTGGAGATATATTGTTTCAGTTTTTCTTTTCTTTGGAAGGTTCTTATTTGAGCCTTGGTTATGAAGGAGAGTTTAGCTGGGTACAGTATTCTTGGTTGATAGTTGTTTGTCTTTAAGGCATGGCATACATCACTCCAGTCTCTTCTTGCTTTAATTATTTCTGCTGAAAAATCTGAGTTTGTTCTCATTGGCTTCCCTTTGTAGGTGATTAATCTTTTCTCCTAGAGAGCTTTAAGAATCCTTTTCTTGCTCTGAATTGATCCTGTACAGATTATAATGTGAGGGTGGGATGTCCTGTTCTGGTCTGGTCTATTTGGGCTTCTAAAAGCTTCTTGTATCTGAATAGGCCTATCTTTGTGCATGTTTGGGAAGTTCTCTGCTAGGATCCTGTTAAACAAATTTCCTAGACCATTAATGTCTGCATTTAGCTGCTCCTCTACACCCATTATCCTCAGATTAGGCCTTCAGATGGTGTCTTCCAAATATTGAATAGATCTATCATATTTCTTGGATTTGTCTTGGATAGTTGTATGTTCTTTCTCTACAATATCTAGACTCTCTTCAATCCCCTAGATTCGATCTTCTACATGGTCTAACCTGCTGTCAAGACTTTCTACATTGTTTTTGATCACTTTTCTTTATAATTGGTCATCTTTGAGGGCTTCAAATTCTTTGTTGGAGCTTTGTTTCAGATCTTGTATGAACTTATTTACTTCCTTAATTTGGTGTTCAGTGTTTATTCTCAAATCACCTCGTTGATTGGTTATGGTTTCCTTGGACTCCCATTCCTTCTGTCGAGCTCCATTCAGCATTCCCTTTGTGGTCTCCCTGAATTCTTTCAGCTGTCTGTTTATGAATTCCATGAATGAGTCTACTGAACTTTGTCCATTCTCATTGAACTCTCACAATTCCTGTATTACTCTTTGATTAGCTTCCTCGTGCTCATGCAATTCCTGTAATTCTCTCTGACTGTTCTCAGCTTGCTCGAGCAATTCCTGTATAAAACTTTGAGTAGCTTGTCACACTCACTAGATTCCTGTATTAATCTTTGGTCTGCCTCCTCTTGCTCCCTATCACGCTCACACTGAGTCCTTTGCAGGTTTTCAAGCTTTTCACTCACCATGTTTACCAGCAGTGCTTGTAGAGCTCTCTGGGAACTCTCCTCTGGATTATTCATTAACTGTTCTGTCATCTGGTTATCATGAGTGGGAGGTGAGATACCTGGACTTGCCAATTCTCTTTTGTTTCTCCGGCTTGTTCTGCCCATTTGGTATGAAAGTAACACCAATTTTGTGCTAGGATACTATTTTATGGCAAGCATCAACCAGAGTTCTGTAGCTGCACAGTCAAAATGGCTGCAAATACAATCTAGTTCAACAGATACAATATATTCAACAACAAACAACTATGGATTAATGGGCTAAGAACAGCAAAGAAGGATTCAGCAAACCAGAAATTATTAGGTTTAGGTAGAAATTTGGGGAAAATATGATTAGAGGGATATGGAGAGGTAAAAGGAGAGTGAATTTCATCAAGTCCTAATCTCAGAGAGGGAAATGGATTGGACAGAATGATAGGAGAGCGATTGAAAAGAATGAAATGGAAAAACAAAAATATTAAAAGTGAAAGACAAAAATTATGTATGTATAAAGAAATTATATTGAGGGAAGAAAAGGATAGGATGAAAGGAGGGGAGGGATAGAAAGGAAACATGAAAAAATAAAAAATAAATATTCTTAAAATTGGAATACTTGAAAATTATATAAAGAGACAATACAGGTTTTAAAGAAGTTAAGCCTAAGAGGTTGTGAATTGAGTAATAAATTTCTGGATTAATTATGTACACAATGGGGGATATGGTCTAATAATCATCAACAGGTATATATCTGGGGATGAGCAGAACAGCAATTAAGTCATACAAAAAAGAAATAGAAAAATGGAAAGAATGAAAAAAGACCAAAAGGTCAAAAGAGATTAAAAGAAAAAGCACACACATATACACGTAAAGTAAAAATTATGAGAGAAAAAATTAATATAAAACAATTTTTAAAAATTAAAATTAAAAAATGGTAGAAAAAAAAGAGTTCTTTGATTTTTTCTGGGAGGAGAGGTGAAGATCCTTTAATCTCCCCTGTGTCTATAAACAATCTCTTGGTGGAGTCTCTGGTCTGCTTGTGATGTTTGATTTTCCTGTGGCTTGATTGGTTTCTTAAGTCAGTTTGTTTGAGCAGGCAGTAAAATGCTCTGCTTTACCCAATATTTTGTGATCATCCTCTGTGGCTAGTTCGGTGAGTGGGAGATCTGCTTTGAGTATCACAAAAGAAGGAGATGGCTGTTTCCTCTAGTTTGGAGATGCTGTGAATGAGGCTAGGTTCTGGGTAGGGTTGAGGCCTTTCAACAAACAGTAGCTTTTCCCTGAGGGGCTAGCTCTTGACACACTTACAGAGCCCAGCCTGGAGCCATTCTCAGGGTTCAGATTTACTGAGTTTTAATTGTTTGTCTAGGCTTCTGTAGGGAGGGGCAGCCTCTGGCTCTGTTTACCCAATGAAGAAAGTCACTCCTCTGGGAGTGGAGCTTTCTTTGCCTAGGCTGGGTGATTTTCCCCTGGGTGGAGCTGAGCCAGGCAGGGTCCTGTGACCTGTTAAATGACTCTTTTGTTTTCTTCTAAGGCCTGAGTTGGAGCTAACTGCTCAGCCAAGCCTTTTTCAATATCAAAGATGGAGATCTCCGGTGGTGGGGGACAGGCAGCCCCCCCTCCTCTGCTCCCTGAGAAGTGAAGATGTCAGAGTTCTACTCATGCCAGATTCCTGGTTCTTGGGCCACCTCTGATCTGAGATCTGCAGGATGAAGATATCTGCTCCTTGTCAGTTCTTGCTGGTGATGAGTAGAATTTGCTCACCTGCCACATCTGGCACCTTTGTCTGGGACTCTCTGTTGGTATGGCAGCCACAGCTGCTGGCAAGTGCTCAGATCTGTCTCCTTGCCTGGATTTTCCCACTCTGGCCAAATTCTCTGTACAGTGATGGCACACTTGGTGTGATTCTCTAGCCTAGGACTGTTCACTGGAACACTAAAACTGCTTTTTTTGTGAGAGTTTGTTTAGCCTCCAGCTTCTCCTCTGCCATATTCCTCGGAATCCTGAGCATCATCTTATATGGTCATATATACATAGCTTTTGACCATTTATGCTTCACTGGTAAGATTATTATAGGTGTATACTAATTATTGCAAATAAGGGAAAACATGGAACCTATGTTTCTTTGGGTCTGGCTTACTTCACTTAATATAAGTTTTTCCATTTCCTAACCAATGGGGTGGTATTATTCTTTCTGATAGAGTCATAGAATTCCAGTGTGTGTGTGTATGTGTGTGTGTGTGACATTTTCTTGATCCATCATGTACTGAGGGTGTTATACCGAAATTCGGGGACCCCCAGAAGACCACCAGCGACCACGATCAATGTAAGCAACAAAGAGCCGGTTTATTGCAAGCTCGAGCTTGGTCCTCCGCGCACACGGTAACTGGTGATGCTAAGAGGCCCTGAGCATAGAATCAGGGCCGTTTTTATAGTATTGAACAAACAACTTTTAGGAACTTTTACATAAGAAATTACATGATTGGTTAACATTTACATTTAAAGCAAGCTAAACTGGGCAAATAATGATTGGTTGACCTTTACAGAAAAATGTCCTTGGTCCATAACTTGACCAGAAAAAGGTTACGATTCACACCCAAGGTTACCAGTCACACCCAGACCAACAGAATGCATGACATGTCTCGCCCCGGGCTCTGAAGAATGGGTTGGTTAGAAACTCTCAGTCCTAGGTGGGTGGGGGGCAACACCACTTGGGGGCTAACACCTGCCCTAAGCAAATGCCATCTATGGCTCCAAGAATTGTGCATGGCTTTCTGTCATAAATTCCTAGCATTGGGGCTAAAATGGATCACGAGTCAAGTCGCAGAACTGAGATGAAATGTTAAACAAAAATGGAGTTGCTTAGGTTTCTTAAAACATTATATTTCTTCCCTAAGGCCTTACTGCCTCGGCCTCCAGGAGGGGTGTTGCAGCTTTGGGGATGATTCTGAGGACTGTAAACCCTTTGAAGTCTTTTACTAAGCAACTCTAGGCTCCCAGGCTGACATCCCACAACTAAGTAACTAAAACCAGTCACAGTTAAAAATCATACAAAAACCATACAATCATCTAGCACAAAGCAATTCATACAGAAGCAAAAATGGCTGTTAGGTGCTGTCTTTACATGATTTTTTTTTACGTTCTTCAAGGGGCATCTAGATTGGTTCCATATCTTAACTATGGTGAATAATGCTGCAATAAACATAGTTGTGCTGGTAGCTTTAGTATGGCATTGTTTGTGATCCTTTGGGTAAATTCCTAAAAGTGGAATTGCTGGACTGCTGGGTCATAGGGAAGCTCTATGTGTAGTCTTTTGAGGATCTACCATACTGCTTTCCAGAGTGGTTGACAAGTTTACACTCCCTCCACCAATGCAGTAGGGTTCCCCATTGGCCATATCCCCTCCAGCATCTGTTGTTACTAGATTTCTTGATTATAGCCATTCTAACTGGGATGAGGTGGAATCTCAAGGTTGTTTTGATTTCCATTTCTTTTATGGCTAGAAAAGTTGAGCATTTCTTCATGTGTCTATTGGCCGTTCTTATTTCCTCTTCAGAGAAGTCTCTCTTTAAGTCTTTAGAGGTTGCTTCTTTGAGGATTTGTTGTTGGAGATTCAATATTTTGAGTTCTAAGTATATTTTAGATATGGGATCCTTGTCTGTTGTATGGCTAATGAATATCTTCTCACAACCTGTGGGCTTTCTATTGATCTTGCTAGCTATGTCCTTTTCCATGCAGAAGCTCTGCAGCTTCATGAAATCCGATTTGTCCAACCTTTCCTTGATTTGTTGTGCTTCTGGGTCCTCATTAAGAAAATTTCGGACATATACTAGTTACTGCAAATTAGGGAAACCATGGGACCTATGTTTCTTTGGGCCTGGCTTACTTCACTTAATATTTCCAAGTCTTTCCATTTCCTAACAAATGAGATGTACAAGATCTTTACAACTTTGGCAAGGTTGGGGAAGGGGGAGAAGTAGTCCTGGAGATGGAAGGCAAGATGATCGGGGGGAAAAACAAAGGAGGAGGCAACAAGACTTGATAAGAAATGTACGTCTTACCTTGCCCTTGTCATTGTAAATCCTCTGTATGGTATTTTCACAATAAATAACATTAAAATTTTTTTCACCTCTGCCTAGGAGCCCTAGAGTTTCTCTTATTCCTTTCTGTAATAGTTTCAGGGTGTCTGCTGTGACTTTGAGGTCTTTGATCCATTTGGACTTGATTCTGATGCAGGGTGATATATAAGGATCTAGTTTTAGTCTTCTGCAAATGTTTAACCAACTTTGCCAACACCATTTACTGAAGAGGCTGTCTTTCTTCCATTCTATTTTTTTAGCTCCTTAATTAAAGATTAGGTGGCTATAGCTCTGTGGGATCATTTCTGATTCTTCAGTTCTATTCCATTGGTGCTAGGCTCTGTTCGTATGCCAGCACAAAGCTGTTTTGATTACTATGGCTTTATTCTAGAGTTTGAGATTTGTTATTGATATTCCTCCAGCACTGTTAGTTCTGCTAAGAATTGTTTTGCTAATAGGGGTCTTTTATTGTTCCATATGAACTTTTGGATTTCTTTTTCTATTTCATTGAAGAATGAAGTTGGGATATTGATAGGTATAATATTGAATTTGCAGATAGCCTTTGGCAATACTGCCATTTTCACGATGTTAATCTTCCCAATCCAGGAGCATGGGAGATTTTTCCACTTCCTCAGTTCTGCTTTGATTTTCCTTTCTCAGTTTTTAAAGTTTCCAACATAGAGAACATTCACTTCTTTAGTTGACTCCTAGGTATTTTGTTTTGTGTGGGGCTATTATAAAATGCTGATTTCAGCTGCACTCTTCTCATTCTTACCAACAGAATAGCAATTGATTTCTTTTTTTTGGGGGGGGGTCCAGTCATGGGGCCTGAACTCTGGGCCTGGGCGCTGTCCCTCAGCTCTTCATCTCAAGGGTAGTACTCTACAACTTTAGCCACAGCACCACTTCTGGGTTTTTTCTTTTTGCTTATGTGGTGCTGAGGAATAGAATCCAGGGCCTCATGCATGCAAGGCAAGCGCTCTACCACTGAGCCACCTTCCTAGACCTAGCCATTGATTTTTGAGGGTTAATTTGTGCCCTGTTATTTTGCCAAAGAGTCAGATCAGCTTGAGTAACTTTGGAGTGGAGTCTATGGGGTTCTTTAAATAAAAGATCATGTCATCTGCAAAGAGAAAGAGTTTTACTTCATCTTTCCTTATTTGGATCCCCTCTATGTTTGCATCTTGTCTTATTGCTCTCGGTAGGCATTCTAATACTAAATTGAATTGTCAGAAATTTTATCATAAAAAGATGTTGATTTTTTCCCAGTGGTATTTCTGTATCTATTGTGATGGGTATATGACATTTTCCTGATTATTACATAATTTCATTGTGTCCTGGGGAGAGGAAAACAATCAGAAATTATAAGGAGGTAGTGTCTGCATATTTTTTAAATATGAGATAGAGTTACTATTTAGCCTAAGCTGATTTCAAACTTAGGATCCTCCTACCTCTGCCTCTTGAGTGGAAGATTACAGAATGTAGCACCACCTACAGAATGATTACACACTTTGAATGCACTAAATATCACCAAATTATATACTTTATAGTAGTTAATTGTATCTGATGTGAATTTCACCTCAATTTTTAAAATGGGTCATAATCTTATATTTAGATTAAGTGATAATTGTATAAATTAACTGTAGTACATCTAAGACTACTTTAATAACTTCCTAGACACATGTATTGCAGTGAGTTCAAGTGTTTCAAGCATCTTTTCAAAGTGTCATTTGATATTGATCTTCTCCATGTGCTCCATGCTTACTGCAGCAATTAGATATGGAAAGAAAAAGTGATCTCATATAATTCTTATAAAAATATATGCCAATCCATGGTATATGTTACAGATAAATATAGACAATTTGAAGCTATTCATGCATAAATTCTGGAAATTGTACATGGATTTTTCAACAGCATACATCTGGGGAGAAGGACCCAGATTTTAGGGTCAATTGTGTTTAATTGTTCTTTTAACAGAATTGAACACAATCCTTCACTTCCATTACAGTAAGAACATCAGCGCAGTTGTTTAGAAATGCTTATTTTGAGGTCACTGTGTGTGGCTCCTTGAACAGAATAGAGAAAATGCTAAAAGGACAATTACTGACTTTTAGCTGCATGGCCTGCTTTCTCGTGACACAAGGCATCAATTTAGTAACCCCATTGTCTTTTGGAGAATCAGCCTTCTCTAAAATACTTTAAGTAGTTTGGGTGAGGCTGATTCCAGACTTCCTAAAGATGTAAAAGTGCCCCAAACTTATACTAGTCAATAGATTGAACTTTTAGAAGTCAGCACAAAATTTGTTAATTCTGTTCAATAAAGTTCAAGTACAAAACTTTTGTTAAAAGCATTGAAAAGAGAGATGGACTCCATCATCATAAGCATTTGTAATTAAATAAGAGATGTTTAAAATTCCCTGGTGAAAGAGAGGGAGGGAAGGGGTGACATTGTCCAAAAGTAAATGCGCTCTTTACCTAATTCATATAACTGTAACCCCTCTGTACATAAGAATAAAACAATTTAACTCCCTTGTGAGGAAGCTATGGTGACACAGTTTAATGCACAATGGCCATGCACCATGGCTCTCCTCAAACTGTATTCTGGTTACTAGCATCTCTACCACCCCTAACAGATTGTCAACTCCCTGAGGAAAATGGACACAACTCTAGCAATGAGCACACAGAAACTACACTCCTAGATTTCACAGCACAGCATTGAAAACATGGGTTTCTCAGGCTCCTATACCTCTACCGGTCAAAACCACATCCTGCAGTCCCCACCTCATACTCTTGGATTCCTGCCTGGGCAGGAACAGGTGGCTGTCTCTGCATCCTCAGCTGTGGGTACCGATGTGGTCACTGTGTGATTCTCACACAACCACTCAGAAAGACATCATCAGGCAAAGAAAGGAGGGGCCAGGAGTAGGTGGACTTCATAGAAACCCTTCTACAATGAATCACATGGTCTCTGACCCTACTCCACCTACTTCCAATGCTAGAGGTTAAAAGTAAGCAATTTCCAGATGCAGTTCTAGAAGCTGTGGCCTGAGCAGCCTTCCTGGGAGGATGCAGCTTCTCCTGTTCCTGTTGGCCTTCTGTCTGCCCCCCACAGCAAAGACAGGTGAGTGACCACCCCATCTTAGAGGACCAAACACATCCCAAAGCAGGCACAAATTTTTGTTTCTTCTGCATACCATGGATCCACCTACTACAAACACTCTGGATCTCAGCTCCAATACTACCATAGAAGCCCCAGTATGACACTGGATGACCTATCAGCAAGAATGGGATGGGAGACATTGTTCTCTTAGTCTTCCCTAAGCCCCACCCTTATCATCTTGAAAGTAAGCTAAAAGGCATGACAGAGTATAGTGGGAATTTGGAAAGGAGGAAATAGGGAAATGTCCTGGAGAAGAGACACTATGTGTGGCTTCTGTGTCTGGAATGAGGTGATTGCTCTCTTTAGCAACTGCTTCACAGGCAACCGCAGAGCTCTGTTACCCTAGAATTGGCCACTGTTTTGTTTTTGTTTCTGTTTTTTGTCTTTGCTCAATCCCAAACAACTCATCCTTTTCTCTACCTCTGTTATTCCTCCCAGTCCTCTGGTGACCCATTAACTTCCAAGTAGGACCTACTGTGTCTGACTCCCACTTCTCTGCTTTTCAGAATACCACCAGCACTGCCCTACCAATCGGGACACTAAGTGGAGCCATTCCCCAGAGAAGCCAGCAAACATATCTTATTTCCCTAAGAAATAGGATATAACAACATCTGGATTTAAATTAAAGTCTTGGGCACTGGAAACAAGTTTCATTTTAGACAGTGCAGGACTCAGGAGGATCTTAGAAAATATCTTGAAGACAGTAAAATGAGAAGAGATTTATACAGAGTCGTAGGGATTGAAAAAGTTATGCTCACTGAAGCTATACCTGGAAAAAGTGTTTATAGCCCAAGACTTGCTTTTCTTTCTTTTTCCAGAGGAGGAATGTGAAGTTTCTTGTCTAACCCCTTCCCAACTGCAGGTCATCTCACCTTCCCAAATGATATGCAGGACAGCGCTATCAAGGTGAACTCAGAGGTACACATAATGAGACACACTTTTCTTCAGGGAAAATCATCGGGGGACATGAGGCCAAGCCCCACTCCCGACCTTACATGGCCTACCTTGAAAACCTCGATGGGTATTCTCTGAGGCAGTGCGGTGGCTTCCTGATCCGAGAGGACTTCGTGATGACAGCTGCTCACTGTTCAGGGCGGTAAGGAATAGGAGAAAACCCCAGGCCTCCTGTAGATGCTCCTTAGAGAACCCACCTTCTTTCCAGGAAGCTCCCTGGGCTTCTGGAAATACATATGCAGAATATGAATTCTTTGAGGATAAGGAACAGGGCTAAGCCAGACCTCCTGGGAAAGGGCAGCAAATTGGTACCAGAAACATCTCTGAGAAGCCAAGCTTGTGATTCTTAGAGCTAGGTTGGTAATACAGTGGAAATTAAACTGATTGTGAAGTTGGACACTGGAGGCTCATGCCTGTAATCCTACCTACTTAGGAGATGAGGATTGTGAGATCTCAGGATTGTGGTCCAAAACCAGCCCAGGCAAGATAGGCAGTGAAACTCTTATCTCCAATAAACTACTAGAAAACTGGAAGTGGCACTGTAGCTCAGGTGGTAGTGCTTGCCTTGAACTGAAGAGCTGAGGGACAGCGCCCAAGCTCAGAGTTCAAGCCCCATGACAAAAAAAAATTGATTGTACTCTGGTACAGTTACCAATGGCTCCAGAAGTCTACTTCAACAGCTAAGAAGCAGTGAGGTTCAATCACTCCTCTCTCCTCCATTTTCCCTCAGCCACAGCCCAGCCCTCCTCTCTGTAGCCTACTCTTAATATTTCTTGGGCTGTATCTCCTCTGCTCCCCATCCCCTAACCACACTGTGCACTCTGTGCAGCTTCATAAATGTCACCCTCGGTGCCCACAACATCAAGGAACGGGAGAAGACCCAGCAGGTCATCCCTGTGAAAAAAGCCATCCCCCACCCAGGCTATAATCCTA
>NW_012267300.1:4669790-4671549 GCF_000151885.1 Dipodomys ordii
GCATGGCTGAGGTCCCTGCTGAGACACCCCACTGAGCTGGGAATGAGCCATACTGAGCAAGGTATTTCCTTTCTGAAACATATGGCCAAAGTTGGGAAGGGTTCATTGAGCAGCTCCTCTTTCTCACCTAGAATTAGTTTCCTTTCCTGTCTTTCTCTGAGATCAGAGCCAAGCTTGGCATCCAGTTTCTCACTTCCTTTCTTCTCCATCCCTACTTAAGAATTTTTTTTCTTTTTTTTTTTGAGTCTATGAATACCTGTCTTCTCTAGACCATGCTGATATGAGCAGCTCCCTTCCTCTTAGCACTTCTCTCTAGAACACTCAAAGCCCTGTAGGGTCTAATTATGCCCTCATCACTGGGGTACTAGACATAGTTATAATCTGTTTGAGAAGAACTTCACAAGAACCAGGCCAGTGTTGACAAGACCCATGTTGGACAGGACTATCAGGGTCTCTCCAGAGCCCTTGACTTGATCATTTCAGCAGGGCCAGTGCAGCTTCTCACATTCAGCTTAGTGCCTCCCATATGTTCAGAGTCCTCTGGATATCTGTATATCTGATCCTCTTTCAGCATCCTGATTCTCTCAGTCACTGCTGGTCTCTAGGCTAAAACTCCTTGCTAGTCTCCTGGTCTGGATCAGTCTGTTAAGTACAAAGGAGCAGGAGAAATAGAAAATACAATTCTTTTTCAACAATTAGTAAACATATAGTCATTGAGCAGTTACTAAGCACCATGCCTTGGGTTATAAAGTGAACACAATAAGAGACTCAAATGAAACTGAGACATTGAAGCCTTTCCACATTGTTTAAGTCTGCCTCTCAGATTGGTCCACTCAGGCCTGGATCTAGGTGGGCATCCCATGGGAATGAAGTATTATCATCTTATGGTTATAGTTATTATAAATATTATCCTAAGACACTTGAAACAGACCCAAAAATTAAAAAAGAAAATCAATCATCTAGTCTGGGGGGGGGCGGGGACAGTCCAGTCATGGGGCCTGAACTCTGGGCCTGGGTGCTGTCCCTCAGCTCTTCAGCTCAAGGCTAACGCTATACCACTTGAGCCACAGGGCCACTTCCAGCTTTTTTTCTTTTTGCTTATGTGGTGCTGGGGAATCGAACCCAGGGCCTCATGCGTGCAAGGCAAGTGCTCTACCACTGAGCCACCTTCCCATCCCTCATCTAGTCTTTAATGAGAAGTTGCTAACTAGCCATCACAGCATCCTTGTTACTTAAGGAAAAGAGCAGCAGATAGGGAAGAAGATAACTAAAGCAACTTTCTTTTATTTGTTTACATAAATGTTATTGTACTGATTCAAGTCAAAATAGATATATACATCTATTTGGATAGTTCAGAAGCATAATTCTTGTCATTACTGCAACTTCTGCCTTTCCAGAATCAAAATTGAATCAACGGGGCAGGGGTTCTGAAGAAATGGAGAAACACCAGTATGATTACTGCTATATACATAGTATCTGATTACCTGGACTTCTTATCTTTAGAAGTTCTCAGATTGGAGGCTACATGGTAGAGTGTGTGACTTTTTGTTACATAATGATATTTCCATATTGAGTTCACTTTACCAAGTATTCTTAGCAATCCTAGCTTCAAGGTCATATCATTACCTAACAGTTGAACATAATTTGTAGCTCTGGGTTAATGCCTTTTTCTCTTAAATATAAACAACACACACTGTTGTGAAATGGAGTAAGTCTTCCTTTGGAATCATGTAACTCTCAAAGGCATGTCCTTCTTCAG
>NW_012267300.1:4671599-4672203 GCF_000151885.1 Dipodomys ordii
TTGGTCCACTCAGGCCTGGATCTAGGTGGGCATCCCATGGGAATGAAGTATTATCATCTTATGGTTATAGTTATTATAAATATTATCCTAAGACATTTGAAAGCATAGCTGAGATTTAGAAATGATATTAATCATCTAGTCTTTAATGAGAAGTTGCTAACTAGCCATCACAACATCCTTGTTACTTAAGGAAAAGAGCAGCAGATAGGGAAGAAGATAACTAGAACAACTTTCTTTTATTTGTTTACATGAATGTTATTGCACTGATTCAAGTCAAAATAGATATATCTCTCAATTTGGATGGTTGAGAAGCATAATTCTTGTCATTACTGCAACTTCTGCCTTAACAGAATCAAAATTGAATCAAGGGGGGCTGAAGAAATGGAAAAACACCATTATGATTACTGCTAATCCATCGTATCTGATTACCTGGACTTCTTATGTTTAGGAAATTCTAATTGGAGGCTACATGGTATAGTGTATGACTTTCTGTTACATACTGATATTTCCATATTGGGCTCACTTTACCAAGTATTTTCAGCAATCCTGGCTTCAAAGTCATAGCACCAGAGAAGGCGACAAGATGGCGGAGGAGAAGCTGGAA
>NW_012267300.1:4680223-4681407 GCF_000151885.1 Dipodomys ordii
AGGGTAAACAAAGGAGGAGGCTGCAATGCTTGGTAAGAAATGTACGCATTATCCTGCCGATGCAATTGTAACCCCTCTGTACAGTATGTTCACAAATAAAATAAAATTAAATTAAAAAAAAGTCATAGCACCAGGGGCACTACCTAACAGTTGAACATAAGTTGTAGCTCTTGGTTAATGCCTTTTTCTCCTAAATATAAACAACACACACTGTTGTGAAATGGAATAAGTCTTCCTTTGGAATCAGGTAACTCTCAAAGGCATGTCCTTCTTCAACTTGTTATAACACAATCTCATAATTATCTTGCACTTGTAAAAGGAAGAGGAGTGGGTGTTACAAAGCTTCTGATGGGGAGCTGAAAATAAAATCGCAAATGTAATATATGCTAAGAATTTTCCTTATTTACTGAAGAAAAAAAAGTACCAAAGCTAAACAAAAATCATATTTTTAAAAGTTAACAAATCATATGCAGATTCAATTAAGTGTTATATTTACTTTGAGGAAAGAGTTGTATGTTTTAAAATATCTTTTCAAAGGAAATCAAAACAGAACTTAGAAAGTGGCAAAAACTCCCATGCTCCTGGATTGGAAAGATCAACATCGTGAAAATGGCAATACTTCCCAAGGCTATCTACAAATTCAATGCGATACCTATCAAAATTCCAACCTCATTCTTCAAGGAAATAGAAGAGGCAGTCCAAAAACTCATATGGAACAATAGAAGACACCGAATAGCAAAAACGATCCTCAACAAAAATAACAGTGCTGGAGGAATATCAATACCAAATTTCAAACTCTACTAAAAAGCCATAGTAATCAAAACAGCTTGGTACTGGCACAATAACAAACCTCAGGACCAATGGAATAGAATTGAAAATGAACTCACAGACCTATAGCCATCTAATCTTCAATAAGGGAGCTAAAAACATAGAATGGAAGAAAGACAGCCTCTTCAGGAAATGGTGCTGGCAAAATTGGTTAACTACTTGTAGAACACCAAAGCTAGATCCTTATATATCACCCTGCACCAGAATCAACTCCAAATGGATCAAAGACCTAGGAGTCAAAGCAGACACTCTGAAAACATTACAGGATGGAATAGGAAAAACCCTAGGTCTCCTTGGCACAGCCCAAATTTTCTTAATAGAGACCCAGAAACACAACAGATCAAACAAAGGTTAGA
>NW_012267300.1:4682582-4703135 GCF_000151885.1 Dipodomys ordii
ATGAGATTGTTTCTAACACATTTATAAGATGATTTCTTTGTTGCTTTGTATGTCCCTCCCCCATGGTATAACCCCTGCTTTCACTGTATTTGATGTTATAATTTTTGGAAGGGAAGGGGAAAAAATCGTTTAAATAGGGATACAGGTGGATCCATTGCAACAATGGGGGAGGGGAGGAGGGTTAGGTGGGGTGCGGAGGGAGGATGGGATTGGAAGGGGAAACAAAGGATGAGGCTACAATGCTTGATAAGAAATGTACTCATTATCTTGCCCATTGTAACCCCTCTGTACAGTATTTTCACAATTTACAAAAAAAGACAAAGTTAAAAAAAATTTTTTTGACCCCTGCCAAGGAGCCCTAGAGTTTCTCCTATTCCTTTCTGTAATGAGTGTCTGCTTTGACTTGGAGGCCTTTGATCATTTGGACTTGATTCTGATGCAGGGTGATATTACAATACTAGATTTCAAACTCTACTACAGAGCCATAATAACGAAAGCGTATTGGTATTGGCACAAGAATAGATCCGAAGATCAATGGAATAGATTAGAAGAACAAGAAATAAAATGTACATATCACCTGGTTTTGAAAAAATAGCTGTAGTATTAAAGTTTGTAGAGTCCATAAGCTTTATAGACCACAATAATGACAATGTACCTTGTGAAGGTTAAAATGTGTTTATGACTTCACTAAGTATTACTATCCCACAATACTATGAAATTTGTGGAATTTATGCAATCACTTAATAAAAAATAAAGCCATATGCTTTCAGTTATCTGATACATGATAAGGGAGCCAAAGACATGAAGTAGAAAAAAATAAATGCTTCAATAACTGGTGTTGGGAAAACTACACATCCATAAGCAGAAAATTAAAAGTGGATCCCTGTTTGTCACCATGTACCAATATTATTCAAAATGGATCAAAGACATCAACATCAGACCTGAAACTTTGAAGTTACTGCAAGAGAGAGTGGGAGAAACAGTAAAACATATACGTAGAGGTAGAAATTTCTTGAGTGGAATCTCAGGGACACACAGATAGGAGAGAGATTGGACAAGTGAGACTACATCAAAATAAAAGTTTCTGCACAGCTAAGGACATAGGTACTAAACTAGAAAGTCAACAAACTGAGAAAAGATCTTTACTATTAATACATTGAAAGCATAATATCCAATATATACAAGGAGCTCAAGAAACTAGCTCCTCTCAAACCTAATAAACAAATCATAAAATAGACAAGGGAGCTAAGGAGAGACTTCTCAGAAGAAGAGGTAAGAATGACAAAGAGATACAGGAGGAAATGCTCATAAAGGAAATGCAAATTAAAACAACTCTGATATTCCATCTTACCCCATGAAGACTGGCAAGTATTGTGAATTTGCACAACAAGTGTTGGTGTGATTTTGGGGAAAAGGACTCTACTGCTTTTTTGGTAGGAATGTAAGCTAGTACAACCTCTCTAGACAGCAGACTGGAGATTCCTCAAAAAACTAAACATAGACCTTCCCTATGACCCAGCCATACCACTCCTGGGCATCTACTCTGAACATCTTGAACCTAGCAGAAATGGATGAATTTCTAGAGATATACAAACTTTCTTTCTAACCTGAACCAACAAAATATAAACCAGTTAAACAAGCCAATAGCACCCAATGAGATTGAGGAAGTTATCAGAAGTCTTCCAACAAGGAAAAGCCCAGGCCTGGATGGATTCACCACTGAATTCTCTAAGATTTTTAAAGATGAACTAACACCAATATTACTCAAGTTTTTCTGTTCATCAGAGAAATTAGACTGTAGGTTTCTTTTATTGTTGGATACTTATCTGATTTGGGGAAGAGTGTGATATTGGCTTCAAGAATAAGTTTGGAATTGTTCCCTCTGTTTTTATTTCACAGAAAAACTTGAGTAATATTGGTGTTAGTTCATCATATATGTGATAGGCAAAAATTAATCTCCCTTGGCCTTAGGAATTTATTACCACCTTTAGCTAGCTACCTTTGTCAAGCTCCCAACAATTCAGCAAAGTATGGAACAGGGTGAGGAAGTGGTGGGAAGAGGGACTAGCTTCAGAAGTTTGAGGCCATCCCATTGGCATTCAGTTTCCTGTTTCTCTCTTACCAATGGGACAAGTTTCTCATACCACCAGGAGCTGAGAAGACTGAGATACACCTCCAGCTCACTCAGGCTCCATATTCTTAAACTGTCCTAAACCCAGCACCGAGTTCAGTCAATTTCATCCTCTCTGGCTTCTCTTCCCAGAAGTATCACTTTGCCATTTATTAACTAATACTTATTGGTCTTGTTCTCTGTACACACTATGTCCTCACCTCTGGAAAACGTGAATTCATGGGAAATTTCCTCTAAAGTCTCCTAGTTCCTCCCTTTCACCAGAAGATGAGCTTTGCACAGTTGGATCTGAATTTTGAATCTATAAGAAATGATTCGAAGAAATAATTTAATTCTCTATATTCTATCTGTGTTGTATGTGATATGCATGTTCTTCTATTGTTCCAGAAGAGAGTATGTGGAATTGGAAAATACTTGGAGATCCTTAGGTCCTGAGACCTCCAATATATGCATAATGAAATCTACATCCAATAGTGTGGGAGGCCTGGTGGCTCATGCCTACTCAGGAGGCTAAGATCTGAGGATTGCAGTTTGAAGCAGGAAAATCTGTGAGACTCTTATCTCCAATTAACCACCAAAAAGCTGGAAGTAGAGCTGTGACTCAAATAGTAGAGTGCTAGCCTTGAGAGAGAGAGAAAAAAACACTTCAGGGACAGCACCCAGACCCTTAGTACAAGCTCCAAGTCCAGCAAAATAGAAGTGTGTAGGAGAGGAAAGAGGAATTTGAACATAGAAAACATGAATCTCAATCTTCTAAAATAGTACAGTTCAAGTAGTAGACAGTTGTGAACCAGACAAACTCACTTAAATCTTTCAAATAGCACCAGCAGTGACAGAACAAAATCTATATTCATAAAAGTGGGACTCCTCTTGATAATCCATGTTTCCTCACAATATTGTTTGTGTGTGTGTGTGTGTGTGTGTGTGTGTGTGTACGTATGCATGCATGCATGCACATGTGTACCTACATGTGTGCCAGTCCTATGGCTTAAACTCAGGGCCTGGGCACTGCCCTGAGTTTTTCCTTTTTTCTCAGGGCTACCACTCTAATACTTTAGGCATAGCTTCATTTCTGGCTTTTCAGTAGTTTGTTGGAGATAAGAGTCTCACAGGGTTTTGTGCCCAAGCTGGCTGTGAACTGTGAACCATGGATCTCAGCCTTCTGAGTAGCTAGGATTACAGGTATGAGACACCAACCCCCTGCTTCTTCACAATACTCTATACATGAATTTAATTTATTTCTCTCAATTGATCTAGTGATTTTTATGTCTAGGATTTAATCCCAAGAGTTACTGCCTCAATATTAAGAGTCTCCCCAAAAGGCTCATATATTGAAGCCTTAGTTCTTAGATGGTGGCTAACATGTTTCTTCTGTGGATTTTTAAATTATTCAGTATTTTTAATTTCAAAATGACTAAAATATCTTTTTAAAAAAATATTTTGGGTCAGGAATAAGTAGCCTTAAATAAGTCAGTACATGTTGAGATAACACTAATGACTTTCACTTTAGAGTTGAAGTGATTGACTTGATAGTTTCTTTCTGGCCTTATACAAGGCAGATAAGCATTCCTGAAGAGCAGTATTGCTCCAGTTTGGCTGTGAATTTTACTATGGTCTAGTCAGTCCAGGTTGAGTCCCTCAAAGATGCTTCTGAGCTCCTCAAATCTATCTGCAACAAAGCATGGAAGAATGCAGGCAGGCCCAAAGAAACATAGGTCCCATGGTTTCCCTTATTTGCAATATCTAGTATATGTATGAGTCAAGCGGAAAAGGTCAGATAATGTGATGTCAGGAAAATGAACCCTTAGATATGTATTTTAATGTTTTTTCTTTCATGCATGTGTTTCTAATGCATTTATAAGACTATCTCTTTGTTGCTTTGTATGTCCCTCCCCCACAGTATAACCCCTGCTTTCACTATATTTGATGTCAGTATAACTTGTGGAGGAGAGGGGGAAAAAACAGTTGTTTAAGGATATAGGTGGACCTGATGCAACAACGAGAAGTACAAGTTGTCATGTCCAAAACGAGCTTTACAACATCGGTTGGGGGGGGAAGGGGGGGGAAGGAGAAGGGTTGGGATTGGGGGGGAGGGGGGAGGCTGGGAAGGGATGAGGAGGATGCAATGCTTGGTAAGAAATGTATGCATTATCCTGCCCATGTAATTGTAACCCCTCTGTACAATATGTTCACAAATAAAATAAAAAAAAAAGAATGCAGGCATGAGAGAATGTGATGGTCCAAGTCTAACAGGTGCTCATAATATTCACATTCAAATCCTATTTTCTCTAAGTCACAAAGCCATACCCAATCTCAGGTGAAGCTGGACAAAGCAGCTCACCCATGGTCCTTGCAAGAAAGAAAAGGAAATTGTTTTTGCTAAGCCACTAGCTTGTCTCTAGCACACTGTTTAATAGTGTCGGCTACCTATCAGAATGATGAGCCTTACTTTTCTTTTTCTTCTCATAAAACTAACACATTTCCATTAAAGGTAAAGACAAGAGTCACATAAAATTGTTCTTCTTAAGCTGGCACTTAAGATAGGCTCCTACCGATCCAGGTGCAGTGACTCACACTGTAATCCTAGCTACTCAGGAGGCTGAGATCTAAGGATCAAGGTTCAAAGCCAGGCCACACAGGAAAAGTCCGTGAGACTCTTATCTCCAATAAATCACTCAGAAAACCAGAAGTAGCATTATGGTTCAAGTGGTAGAGTACTAGCCTTGAGCTGAAGAGCTGAGAGACAGCACCCAGGCCCAGAGTTCAGGCCCCACAAAAAAAAAAAAAAAAAAGATAAGCTCACACCTAAAATCCTAGCTACTCAGGAGTCCAAGATCTGAGGATAACCAATCAAAGCCAGACAGGGCAAGAAAGAATGGTAGAATGCTAGCCTAAAGCAAAAAAGCTCAGAGAGAACACTCAGGTCCTGAATTCAAGCCCCAGTACTGGCAAAGAAAAAAATTGTTCTTCTTGTTACTTTTTGGTCCCCACAGAATTGGTATCAAATTGTACACATTTTTACATTCTACAAATTTATATGGTAAAAAGTTTAGATTATCGTTTCTCTACTTAATATTAGAGGATGCAAATTTCTCCATACCATCAATAGTATTCTAAAACATAATGTTCTTAAATGGACACAATGCTGTTCTTCTGTTGTTGAGTGTTTGGGTTGTCTGAGCATTTTGCAAGAGTTATTAGGGAGTGTGTTCACATCATCTCCTTCTCATGTTGACCCAGCATCCCAGGGTCAACAGCCTGCACTTGGAACTAAGTTTTTTTGCAAGGATTGTTAAGGCCTTCAATCTCTTTTTAATCAGTTTGTGTCATATCTAGGGCTTCTAGACTATCTTCCCCATATTTACTATGACAAGAAGATTTAATGCAGACCCCAATAAGTCTACTGTGGATCATATACTTCAGGCCCATCTCAAGGGCTGTCTTTCCTTTGTCACCTGCTCTTTCCTACAAAGATGACAACACAGTAGCAAGAGCAAGCAACTCACCTCTGTAATCTTAACTACTCAGGAAGATGAAATCTGAAGATCACAGTTCAAAGCCAGCCCAGGTAGGAAAGTCTGCGAGACTTTGGTCTCCAATTAATTTCCAAAGAGCCGGACATAGAGCTGAAGCTCCAGTGGTAAAGTATCAGCCTGGAGTAAAAAAGTTAAGGGATAGTGTCTAGGCCCCAAGCTCCAGCAGTAAAATATCAGAGCCTTGAGTAAAAAAGCTAAAGGATTGTACTGGTACAGTACTGGTACAGCCCCCAGTACTGGTACATGTGCACACATGCGCACGCGCACACACACACACACACACACACACACACACACAAATGACAACGCAAGCCAGTTTCTAGTAAGAAAGTATCTGGCTTCCTGAAGATAGTTGGAGTGGGAGCACAATGGTCCAAGGCCAGCTTTCTCCCAGCATTGAAATTAACCAAATTAACCAAAGCAGCTTAGAAGTAAAGACTTCCCAAGGTGCTTCCAAAATGTCCTTGGAGGAGTGACATGAAGGCAGCTGTTAGGATCTGGAGTGCTCAGTAGAACCTTCATCTCCCACAAAGCCAGGAGGAGATCTGATCCATCTTCTGTGACCCTGCCTACCCTGAGGATTTGTATTGTTAGAGACCCCTAAGGAGGCAGGAAACACCCCATCCTAATGTCCCAACAATCCCAGGGGAGAAAAAAACTGTGTAACTGACGGAAATGTAATCAAGCAGTCAAAAACAGATGCAACCAGTGCTATATGGTATTGTGAAATATATCACAGTCTTATTCAAATATGACAATTTTTTATGAAAATAGAGAAATACAACATTGTTAAAAGTTTGCAGTCTATTTCTCCACACATGTTTGCTTAGAACTCCGCCTCAATTGTGCAGCAAAATGCTTTTTTTAATGTCTTCCAAAAATATACATACATGAACAGTCCAAAAATGCAAATGTACAGTTTAAAGAATAATTATAAAGCAAGTACATTTTATAGAGTGTAACCAATACTCCAAAAATGACCCATGAGCCCCCTCTTGGTCAAATACTCATTTTGTCCTCTAGTCCTAGTAGTAACCACTATTCTAACTTATAGTATTCTCTTTCTTGCTTTTTATTATATACTTCTTATTATATACTTCCCATGTATGTATGCATTTCTATCTGATGTCATTTCTTGAACTTCATATAATTATACAAAATAGAGTTTTCTTTGGTTCTTCCTACATATGTTTGTAAGATTCATTCATGTAACTGTATGACACATTGATTTTCATAGCTATGCAATGTTCCATCATATGAATACACCACCATTTAATTATGCATGTTAGAGTGGATGGGCCTTCCAGATGTTCCAGGATGGTGTTATCCTGATAATAATGCTATGAGTAATGCTGCTGTGACTTTTCTGCACACATCTGGAAAGAATGGAAAATGTGCACACCTTTCTCTGGGGTTTATATCCTCAAGACAGAGTGGAGCTTGTATAAGATTATGCTTTAAGGTCGGAGCTTCCCAAGTACCAGATGAGAGTCATCTCCTTTCATTAGTTTATAGATCACTTACATTTTCAGTTTTGAAATAAGGCCATTAAGGTCTTTTGCCCATTATATTATTTGATTGGTTATCTTTTTCAGACTCATTTTAGAAACTTTTTATATAATTTGAATAGTACAAATAACCTTTATCAGTTAGGTGTATTGCAAGTGTCTTTGCCCCCTCTATGAACTGTCTTTGTTTCTATCAAATTTGTTAATACCTCTCCTTAAGATAAATACTTTTCTATACGGTATCTAAACTCTCTACAAAGCATAATGATAAGTGTGTGTGGGTGTGGGTGTGTGTATGCGCACATGTGTCAATATTGGGGCTTGAGCTCAGAGCCTTGTACTTTCACTTGGTATCTTGACTCAAGGATGGCACTTGACCACATGAGCCACAGCTCTACTTTTGGCATTCTGCTAATTAACTGACAAATCTCACAGACTTTTCTGCCTGACCTGACTTTGAACTGTGATCCTCAGATCTCAGCCTCCTGAGGAGCTAGGATTACAAGCAGGAGCTACTGGCTTATTGGAGGGAACCCAACTAAACTAATGTTTTTAAAACAAAATGTTGGGAAAAATCATTAAATTAAAATCATCACAAATTCTCAAACATTAAAACATCGTTATACTATTTTCTTTTTATCTTCACATTACTTTTTAGATATAAAGAGAAATTTTAGCCAAGTACCAGTGGCTCATACTAGCTACTCAGGAGGCTGACATCTGAGGATCACAGTTCAAAACCAGCCCAGGAAAGAAAACCTGTGAGACTCTTATCTCCAATTAACCACCAAAAGGCCAGAAGCGTAGCTGTGGCTCAAGTGGTAGAGCACTAGCCTTGAACAAAAAAGATCAGGAATAGCACCCCAGCCCAATTCAAGCTCCAGGACCAGAAAAAGAGAGCGAGAAAGACAGAGAGAGGGAAAGAGAGTAGGTCTAAAACTAAGTGAAAACTGTATTGATAGGTGAAGAGAGAATCCTTAGCTTTCATAATATTTCCAAATATTATGAATATTTCCTGATAAAAGATAGAACTTGTGTTCATCTTACTTTTTAAATAGAAATAATACAGAATCTTGATGGTCTTCAGAGCACATACAAAATCTACTAAATATTTTTACGTGTATTTGGTGAGCTGTTTAGTGATGTCTCCCAATGCTGAATGCCCCACCCTTTTGAAGCCATTGTCCTTGGAAACAGATGAGAACTAGGTTGATTGTTTCCTGTGCTACCAGTGAAATAGAACTCTCAACAAAACTGGGCCACAAATTTTATCTGTTTGTAAGGAACCTTCAGGCACATAGAGACTTTCACCTGGTGCAGGAACCAGCAAGCGGAAATCTTCAGCTGGTCACAATTTTCACAGACTGGCTCCAGTAACCTGAGAAAATATTAATGTCAGAGTCTCTCCTTTTCTTTCTCCAGCACAGCCTCCACCTATCCAGGTGGGTATCACTCAATCCATCCTAACAATTTCGAAAAAGAAAAAGTGAGATCAATAGGAACCTGGGCAGGATGAGTTCAAACCCTCAAAAGCCCCCTGCTGCTACCACCTTGGGTTCTCATTTCTGCTGAGTACTGACTGGGCAGCTGGTGGGGGAGGAAGGAGATGGCAACGTTGACTCTTCCTTCTTCCACATCTCTGGCAGTTAGTGGGCAAACCTCCTGCACAGTCTTGGATGATGAAACTTATCACAAGAGCAGGAAAATGGGACTGTGGATTCTTCAACTCTCTTCTTACCTCTTCCTTCCTCTGTGAGGGGATAAAATCTGGCAGGAGCAGGCATAAGCAGCAACGGACTGGACAGCATTTCAAGGAGGATGCTGCCTCTCCTGCTTCTGTTGGCATTTATCCTACCTCCTGGGGCTGAAGCAGGTAAGTGACAAACCTCCACCTCGAAAGTCTGAGCCTGTCCCATATACACTAGAGCTTCTCATTTGGCATATCCTAATTCTATACCTTCAAGCAAGCTTATTTGAACTCACATTTCTTCTGTTTCCTACTGTATGAAATGAGAATGTTACAAATACCAACCTCAGATTTTATAAGAATTAAATTCATTAGTGTACATAAAAGTTTTGGAATTTGCCCCAGAACCTACTAAAGAACTCTCAATTTATGGGCTCTAAGAATATATTCTGTAGCCCATGTATCAAAACTCAGGATAAACTAAGGATCAAATAAACTAATGGTACCACAATAGCAGTCCTGTCAGCTCATGCCTTGATTCTTCTAGGCACCAATCCTGTGTTGCTCATGAGTTGTATTTACAAGGTTGTGCCAACCTCCTGGAGGGAAAAAAAAACACAGGAACTCCAAGAACAGTTCATTCTGGCAGCAGAACATCTTTCTTCAATACCTGAGGTTAAAGTTGGTCTTATCTAAGCAAGCTTTCTTCTCCCCTTTATGGAAGAGGGAGCATGCTAAGAACTTGGTCTCCCTTCAAGTCAGCAGTGATTCCTGCAGAGCCTCAGAACCCTCTCCTAGCACTGGGTATCCTGTAGAACCCTATCAATCGAACCCTATCAATCCTTGCCAATAGCTCTTTCCCCTCCTGCCTCTTCTCTCCTGCCCTCAACTTCTAACCTCTCTAAAGCCACCAACCTAGTACTACACTGCAGGATCTTAAATGCAGATATATGTGTCAAACATTTCATTTCAGGGAAGATCATTGGAGGCCAAGAGGCCAGGCCCCACTCCCATCCCTACATGGCACTTCTTCTTATCCAGAATCCAGGAAGTCGAAGTGTTTGCGGGGGATTCTTGGTACGAGAAGACTTTGTGATGACAGCAGCTCATTGCTGGGGAAGGTGAGGAATCCGGAGGCTTCTTAGGAAACTAGTAGCCAAAAGATCTCAGAGAAGCATCTCAAGCCAATGTTGTAGCAATGGAAGGATGAAAAAGGGACCAGGTAGGACTGGAAGCAGGGAGGTAACAGGCCAGAGTAAATAGAGAAAGAAAGAAGAAAAGACAGGATCATAAAGAACAGAAGGAAGGAAATGGAAGGCACATATTTTTTAATAAACCTTGATTTTTAATTAAGTTTTTTATTGTGAAAATACTGTACAAAAGGGTTACAGTTATATGAGCAAGGTAATGAGTACATTTCTTACCAGCATTGTTGCCTCCTCCTTTGTGTTTCCCCTATGATCCCATCCCTCCCACCTCCTCAGCTACACCCCCTACCCACACCCCCCACCCTTCACCCCCTGCCTAAATTGTAAAGTTCATTTTTCAACATAGTTTCTTGTACATCTCATTATTGCAATGGGTCAATCTATATCCCTATTTAAACAATTTGTTTATCCCTATTTAAACAATTGCCCCTCCCCAAATTATACCAACATCAAATACAGTGAAAACAAGGGTTATACTGTGGGGGAGGGATATACAATGCAACAAAACATTCACATGGTACCTTATAAATACGTTAGAAACAATTGCAACTTGTGTCCCTATCTTGGGGTTCATTTCCCTTAACATCATCTTATCTGATCTTTTCTGCTTGTCCCAGATATATACTAGTTATTGCAACTAAGGGGAAACCATGGGACCTATGTTTCTTTGGGCCTGGCTACCTTCACTTAATATAATTTTTCCAAGTCTTTCCATTTCCTAATAAATGGGGCAATGTCATTCTTTCTGATGGAGGCATATATATATATATATATATATATATATATATATATATATATTCTATATATACCACATTTTCTTGATCCATTCATGTACTGAGGGGCATCGGGGTTGATTCCACATCTTAGCTATGGAAAATAATGCTGCAATAAACATAGTCGTGCTGGTAGCTTTAGTATGGTCTTGTTTGTGATTATTTGGATTAATGGGAAGGCATGTATTGAGGCTTAAACTATCAACTTAATCTGAAACACACAACCTTAAAATCATTGTTCCTTGACATCCTCAGCTTGGGGCTACTGAGAAACAAAGGGTAGAATGCAGCCCCAAGGCCCTGCCACTGTCTCCAGTCTCTCCAGCTGCAGTCAGCTGGTGTCAGGCTGTAGAGTTCCTTGCTATTCACATCTATCTCTGTGCCAACTTTGCCTTTGTAGTTCAATAAATGTCACTCTGGGGGCCCACAACATCCAGAGGCAGGAAAGGACCCAGCAACACATCACTGTGCTCAGAGCCATCCGACACCCTGATTATAATCAGCAGAACATCATGAATGACATCATGTTACTACAGGTACTGCCTGCCTAGCTCTTTGGTTCTCTACTCTTAATGTACTGTCTAGTTTTGCTGTGTGCTGAGACTATGGAGGGGGAAGCAAGGACAGGGCTCTAGGGGGGTGAAGGTGGATTGGGGTGGGTACTGTACTCACAGACTGGTTGGGAGAGACCCAGCTGATGAGCATTGTCTACACTCTTCCTAACAGCTGAGAAACAGAGTCCAGCAGAATAGAGCCGTGAGACCAGTGGCTCTGCCTCAGACTGAGATGAGTGTGAGGCCTGGGACCTTGTGCACAGTGGCTGGCTGGGGCCAAGTCAGCCTTACCCAGAGAACAAATGTACTCCAGGAGGTGATGCTAAGAGTGCAGAGAGACCAGAAGTGCAGCAGTCGTTTCAGTACCTACACCAGCCAGACTCAGCTTTGTGTGGGAAACCCAAGGGAGAGGAAGTCTGCCTTCAGGGTAAGGGCTTGGACATCTTGCCACTATTTTTCCTGGGACAAAGAGGGCTGGACAGTAAAAACAGAGCCTATCTCCACAGCCTCAGCTTCAGGACCAGAGTAGAACAGGGTTGGTTTGTTTCTTCCACCAACCCCAATCTCTGGAGGAAAGGGAGAAAGAGAGAGAGAGAGAATAACTGATTGATTTCAGGTCTTTCTCCCATATATATGCAATATTTTCCCAAGTCAGGGGAAGGTACCTTGATTGGGCTGTAGACAGTAATCTCAGCCAGCTGAAGCCAAGGGCTGAAAGATCCAGAGGCTAGACTCCACCGTCCACCCTCCACCTACTACCATCTCTCTCATAGGCCACCATCAGAGGCACCCTCCCTTATCTTCTCTGAGAGCCAGGGGTTAGGGTAACAGGAGCAGGGAGGCCTAGCTGGGTGTCTTTTCTCCTCTCTGCCCATAGGGGGACTCCGGTGGGCCCCTGGTATGTAACAATGTGGCCCAGGGCATTGTCTCCTATGGAAAACAGAATGGGACTCCTCCAGCAGTCTTCACCAAGATTTCAAGCTTCCTGCCCTGGGTAAAGAGAATAATGAGACGCTTCAAACCACAGGATTAGAGTAAGACCTTACCCCCAAACCCCTACCCCCACCTGCCCTGTGACTGACTTTCTCTGGGGATCACATCAGCTCCAAGAGGTTGGCAGAGCCTTCATAAATATCCCACCTAGAGTGTAAATATTTGTTCATTAAACATCATTTGATACTGTCTTAGACTGTTGGAACTACTATCACAAAATACCACATTCTGGATGGCTTATAAACAGCAGGTATTTCCTCCTCCAAGCTCTAGAGTTGGGGAAGCCCAATGAAAAGGCACTGGTAGATTCCATATTTGCTAAGGTCCTGATTCACAGATGGCCACCCTCTTGCTATGTCCTCACATGACAGAAAAGTCAAGGGAATTCTCTAGGGTTTCTTTTATAAGGATATTCATTCTACTCACCAAGGCTCTCCGATCTAGTCACCTCTAAGAGCCCCTCTCCAAATGCCATTTTATCAGGATTGAGTTTCAACAGACACATTTTGGAGAAATACGGTCTATAGCAATTATACTCCAACCATGCTAGGAGTGAGTTGAGTTCCCCCAGGAGAAAGGGATTTCTTTGCCAAGACAAATGAGTACCCCAACAACCATAGTCTAGGAAACAAGGTAAGTTTCTTCCCTCTTCTAAGCCATACATTCCCCTGTCTCTTTATCTCACTTTCCCCAGCAACTTGAGGAGAGCCAAAAGGATATACCTCCCACCACAATAAGACTTTCTCTACCTATATTGAGATACAGCAATGCTCAGTTCCAGTGACTCACGCCTACCTACTCAGGTGGTTGAGATCTGAGAACCATGATTTGAAGCCAGCCTGGGCAGGAAAGGCTGTGTGCTTTTTAATCTCCAAAATTAACCACCCAAACCTGGAAGTGGAGCTGTAGTTCAAGTAGCAGAGGGCCCCTGTCTGGCTATGTCTGTGACTCCACCTTGCTTAAAGATCTAATGGAAGAAGTTGTTATCTGGATTCTGTGAGCAGAAGCTCCGCTACACATTGAAGGCATAACTCAGGCTTCTTTGTCCTCTACAGCACTCTACTTTCCAGTCTGCTGTCACACCTCAACAGTGGCCACTGTCCAGCTCTCTCCAACTCTATTCTCACCTTGTGAATGTCCTTCCAAGCACAGGACAGTTATGAGATGTGCCTAAAAGCAGTTCTACTTTCTCACTTTCTTTTTTCTGTCTTCAAACTACTGGGGCAATCACACATTTTTTTTTCCAGAGAAAACATCACAAGCCAAAAGTCCCTCCTTGCGCAATGGCTAAGCTCAGAGCAGGAGTTACCCAGTGATAACTGTTATCAGCAGAAGAGTCCTAATTAGCTCTGTATGGTCCATGAAACAGGGGCCAGAGGAGCACAGGGGAGCACACAGGGCCACCTTCCTGCCAATTTTTACTTATTCTCAGAAACCCTGAGAGAGTTGGGGCATGAGCCATGTGTAGCATGACAATCTAGCCCAAGAAAATGTCCCAATAATACAAAGGACAGCCATGAACCACAAATATGTGCTATCACTCTCAAAGACACAAGAAATCAGCTGTGGAAATTGTGAAAATGCTCACCATTCCATGTGACAGGATGCACTTGAAGATAGCCAACTGCTTTATGTGTATAACTCTGTGGAGGAAGAAGGAAGGTGGGTTGAACTCAAGGCTTGGACACTATCCCATGCTTTTGTGCTCAAGGCTAGCATTCTACCACTTGAGCTACAGTGCTACTTCTGGCTTTTTGGTGGTTCACTGGAGATAAGAGTCTGACAGATTTTCCTGCCTAAGCTGGCTTTGAATCCTGATCCTCAGATCTCAGCCTCCTGAGTAGCTAGGATTACAGGCATCAGTCACCAATATCCAGTGGTGTGTCATTATAATCTACTGTCATTTTTTAAAACCTCAAAATTTTTATTTTAGCCAATACATAGTAACTCAACATGCCAACATACATTTATATTATGGGCTCAAATTATATATTTCCTGATGTGGTTTTCTGGTACAAGACAACATTGTAATGATAGCAGGTCACTGTAGTGGAAGGTAAGAAAAAACTAGTTCTTTACTGGAACTGACATACTAACAATAGCCCAGGAAAGTCCCCGAGCATATATGGTCAAGAAAAATGAAAATCTATCTTATAATTACATAACTGTCCCAAAATGAGTGTGGGATACAGAATTAGAAGATATGGAAGGAGTTTGATGGCAAGGAGACTGCATAGAAAAGAAGTCCATATTCAAACCAGCTTCTTTCTTAATAAAACCTTAGATGATTTTGCTGGGTGCCGGTGGTTTATGCCTGTAATCCTAGCTACTCAGAAGGATGAGATCTGAGGATTGCAGTTCAAAGGCAGCCTGGGTAGGAAAATCCATTAGACTCTTATGTCCAGTTAACCACCAAAAATCTGGAAATGGATCTATGGCTCAATGAGGAAAGGCCCTAGCCTTGAGCACAAAAGCTCAGGGACAGTGACTAGGCTCTGAGTAGAAGACCCAGGACTGGCAATTTTTTAAGTTTATTTTGATTTACCACTGTGGTGTCTAATTTAAAAGAACTGTTTAAGAAACCACACTCCTAGCTGGGCGCCAGTGGCTCTCACCTGTAATCCTAGCCACACAGGAGGCTGAGATCTGGGGATCATAGTTCAAAGCTACCACAAGCAGGAAACTCCATGAGACTCATCTCTAATTAACCATCAGAAAACTGGAAGTGGCTCTGTGGCTCAAGTGGTAGAGTGCTTGCCTTAAGCTGAAGAACTCAGGGACAGCACCCAGACCCAGAATTCAAGACCCACAGCCAAAGGAAAAAAAAGAAAGTAAGAAACCATACTGTTAGGAAAATGGAGAACAGAAAAGAAATAGGCTGGGCTCGCTCATCAACAGGCAAAGACTGTTTATTGAGGAACAGCAAGGGGCACAGACCTTCCCAGAGCTGGGACGGGATCTGGGTTTTTATTAGAGGTCTGAGCAAGGAGGTAGAGGTTAATACAAAAGCCCCTAAGTCAAAGAAGGTGGGGGCCTTTCATTTGGGCCCACAATGGGATGTTTGTAGCTGGGCTTAGGTGGATTGCTCTGCCTCAACTTCAAACAAGTTCCCACATACCTGGGATTTTTCCTGGAGTCTGTATGGGCCTGGAACAATAGCAAAGGGGTCAGTCCTTCACATACTCTTACATATAATACTGTCTAAAAATATATGAATGTCCAACTATTAAATAGATATAACCTAAATTTAATTAGCATATCTTTTCTCTGTTTTATGAGACCAAGTGTTTCTCCCTTGTTTTTTCTTACAATAATACGTATAGAACTCTAGCCTCTTCAGAACACATTCCTTTTCTTTGGATATCAGTAACTTCAAGAAGCTGGGCTCTCACCAAGCGTGCACACACACACACACACACACACACACACACACACACATACACACACACTACATCCTATCATCTCTCTAAACATCCTCTCCACAAAAGCATTTAGGTATGCAGTATTCCAGGGTTTACTTCTAAGAAACAACAGAGTGTTTTGACCAACAGGCCTTAGTTTCTAGCTCACCATGGCTTTCTTCCATCTAGTGCCTACAGGCCTGCCCAGGTAGATCGGCTGTTTGTCTCTCGGGTACTATCATGTCCCAGAGCATTCAAAACCTAAACTGCCTAAAAGTGTTGAAGAGGAAAGCACTCAGGCGGCCCACCCCACACCTTTATTCAGAAATATGCATCCATTTGTAAATAATTGCTATGTCATCTGTGTCACCATAGGGAAAATATGATCCTGGTCTCCCAACTCCCATCCAGAGTTCCTCCAATTAAACATCCTTTCTTGCACTCTCTTTTCTCCCATACCACCTAGCCATGGGGCCATGCAGCACTTGGCTTACAAATGATCTAGACAGATGTCCCAGCTAACAATAACCCATCCCCTTTCCTTCCTATAACCTTAAGTCTGTCACAAGGAGGATTCCAGCCATCTCAGTAAGTGGTACTGTTTGAAGAACCTCAGTTGTTGTGACAACTACAAATTTTCCAGTTGTAATGTGACTCTACAAGTGAACATATTCTATGAGGATTCATAGAATATAACTGGACTAAAAGAATGTGCAAATGATTTTCAGTATGATACATAATGCATAAAATTCCTTAAAAGACAAAGGTACAAAAAAAGTAACAATAAATAATCATTGTTGTCCTTTTCCTTTTTCACTTTTCTATAGAAGTTCTGGAACCAAAGGGAGAAATTCACACCAAAAAACCTGCAAGACCTTACTTTAACACATGCTTACTCTCATGTTTTCTGTCTTCAGTGCCACTCTATTCTCCTTCAAGCCAAACACTTCCAGTTCTTCACTGTACTCCCCATGTACTCCCAAGGGGTACATTCACCTCCCAGGAGGGTCTCTGTTCAAATTCACTTTAAGTGAAGTGGAAATGAAGCCTCAAGCTGAGCTAAATCCCTCAGGTAATAAGAAAAACATACCAGCCAAGTGCTTGTGGCTCACCTATAACCCAATCTACTCAGGTAGCTGAGATCTGAGGATCTGCGATGTTATTCAAAGCCAGCTCTGGCAGGAAAGTCTGTGAGACTCTTATGTACAGTTAATCACCAAGCCCTGAGTTCAAGCCCCAAGTCCATTACAAGAAAAAGGAAGGTGGGGGGGAGGAGAGAGGGAGGGAGGAAGAGAGGGAAGAGAAGGGAGAGAAAGAGTGAGAGAAAGAGGAAAGAAGGATAGAAGTAAAGAAGGAAGAAAGGAAGGGAGAAAGAGAGAGAGATTAAAAAGAAAAAAGCAAACTAGTGGGAGAAGATCCTGTCCTCTGATCTAGTAAACATCTCAGTGAGTTTTTGTAGAAAAGACAAGAGGAGAAGGACACATTGAAGACAATCTCCTGTTCCTAGGGCTGTTCTTTCCTTGGAAGCAAGAATAGAGGCCATTGCCATGCTTTGGACTTGCAGGTAACTCTGAGGATATTCATCACACACACACACACACACACACACACACACACACAATAAATACGAAATTTGTTTTCATCACTTTAAAAAATACCAAAAAATATAGGCCCCTGAAATCTCTGATGTATATGAAGGCACACAGAAGAATGTTTGGGAAAATTCATCCCAGCAGTCAGAGCAGAAGAATGAAGCCAAGCAGGCTTGGGAGTCATCTCCCTGCCCATCCTCAGATCTCCCTTGTCTTGTCCACTTATCCTTCACTTTCCATGCCTTACCACATTCGTAGTGTTACAGGACTACTATGGTTGAACAGGATTTGGTTGATACTAATGTAATGGCCAGGTCTGAAATATGATGCTGCATCATGCTCAAGATTCTTGTATTAGGTAACAATCTCAGGGAAAAAAATCCTAGAAGACATGAACAACAATGGTAGTCACAGGGATGGAGTGAGGAAAAAATGGAAAGACTGTCACATGGGTTTCTTTTCATTTGGGAAGATGACAAATGTTTAATCTAGGTGAAAATTGTATGACAATGTGAAGGTACTTAATACCAATGAATTACATACATGACAAGTTACAATGAAGAGAAAATGTTTTCCATGTGTCACCACAATTAAGTTTTGTTTTGTTTTGTTTTTTCACTTTCAGCTCTCTACCATACTGTAGGGGGAACAAAGTTCCAGTGTAGTAAGATGTTATCCAGAGGAAGTGAGCAATGCCTCCCCTGTACACTGGAGGCATTACTGAGCTTTTTTTGCCCCTCTGGAACATTGAGCTTTCTGGGTCCAGGAGCCATCACAGGGCTAGCTAAGTCCACATACTTCAGCAGTGATTCCAATTCAGTTTCCTCACTACCATATAGCATCTGGATGAGAGACCCTGAACTGGCAAATGAAGATAGGGTTGCTCCGGAAGAAGAGGATAAGCGCAATCACAAGGAAGAAGAAATACGGGACCTTGGCCATTCTCTTGAGTTTGTTCAGTGTGATCCACTGAGATTAGGGCCAGAGGGGAGCAGAGGAGAAACTCTCAGGGGTAATGGTCTGCCAATATTAACTGGACCTCTGAAAATGGGGACTGAGCCATGTGTGGGGAAAGCCCAAGAATATTTCCCAATAACTTAAAGAACAATATCTACCACAAAGTGTGGTATCACTGTCAAAGATACAATAAATCAACTGCAGAAACTGTGAAAATGTTCATGGTTCCATGTGACAGGAAGTGTTTAATTGATAACCAACTGCCTGAGGGGTAATGTTATCATCTGTCATCTTTGATTTTTTTTCTGCTTATGAAACTTCATAAAGCTACTTAGCAGATATATTGCAATCCAACATGTAAACCTAGAGTTATTTAATTACTCATTTTCCAACTTTGCTGCATCTAAATATATTTCACAAGGCGAGAGGAGATAATGATAAATTAACAAGGATAACAAGTCAACAATATCTCTTATAAGGAACACTCATTCCTTCAGATATTCCAGGTTGGTGTAATGACTGGTCCTGCAGACATGAAAATCAGCATAAGCATTATGTCCAGCTTCACATAAAATTCCAGAAATCTTCCTGTATCTATACTAAATTATAAAAAGAACCAAGAGAAGTGATCAAAAGTGTCAGGCTGACTGTATTCTAAACTGAAGCATACTTTCCATGGTGATACTGATCAATTTCACATCCCCAGTTATGCAAATAAAATTTCTTTGTAGAACAAATAATGCCTGTTATCTTATCTTGGGAGGCTGAAAATGTAAGGATTACGTGGAGAGGCCAGCCTAAGCAGAAAAGTTCACTTTCTCATGGAAGAGCTGGTTGTAGTATACCTGCTATCCTATCTACGCAAGATCATGCCCAATCATGCTCCTGGACAGTAAGTAAGGTTCTATCTCCCAAAAAATGAACAGCAAATATCAGGTCTAGAAACATGGCTCAACAGTAAGAGTACCAACCTTAATTTATTTGCACCAGCAAATAAGAAGACCCAAGTTCAAACCCCAGTACCACATACGGAGAGGGAAAAAGAGAGAAAGCTGTGCTGATGATCACACCTATAATCCTAGTTATTCAGGAGGCTGAGAGCTAAGAATCACAGCCAGCCCAGTCAAACAAATCCTCAAGACTCTTATCTCCAAGTAACAACAAAAAGCCAGTTGTTAGTGACAGAGGTAGGAGATAAGGAAGCCAACTGAAGCTATGGTTCAAGTGGTAGAATGTCGGCAATGAGCAAAAAGGCCAAGAGCAAGCATGGGGTCCTGAGTTCAAGAGCCATTATTGGTACAAAAAGTTCTGAGGTCAAGAACCAGTACTGGTACAAAAGAGAGAGAGGGAGGGGATGGAAAAAACAAAGTGATTGCATTCATTTTGCCTTATAGTCTTTGACCTTTGAAATCAATATTAAAATCAATATTAAAAATAATATATTTTTAAAGCATGTTACGCAGAAATTCGACCAGCAAGATACAGAGGTATACTCTTTAAGAGGTGGAATTGGGAGCCTTTACTAAAATGCTAGCATCTGCAAAGAATGACCTATTTCCTCTCTAGAGTTTTTCCAGAAAGTCCATCCATCCTCTATTAAGGTGCCAAGATGGTAATGAGGACAAGATGACATTACTTAGCCCCAGTGTCCATACTTCAATTACAGTCAAAAGCCAATAGTTGATAAGCCCCTGTCTATATGAAGTACAAAAGAAACTATGACTGACTCCTTCCCCGGGTAAAGGAAGCCACAGTGGAAGAGCTTTACTTATTATCACAGTCATCACTAGAGGACCAGAATCCTGTGGTATGAGGGGGGAAACAGACAGCAAATAATAAGACAAGTCGCAAAGCTATCTTTCCTCTCTGCATCTCTACTATCAAGTACCCAACTAGTTCCATATTGAGGTGTTTAGAACCTTTGAAATTTCAGAGTTCAGAACAACAATATCAGACCTAAGATAGTATAATAAACTCACCTCATATGAAATCACTGATTCACCTCAGGTGAAATACATCTGTCAGGTAGAATCCTTCTAGAAGGTCATTTTTTTTCTGTCATTTCCTTATCTCCTACCTCTGTCACTAACATCTCATTAACATTTCACTCCCAATGGGGCTGGGAAGGTGGCTCAGTGGTAGAGCGCTTGCCTTGCATGCATGAGGCCCTGGGTTTGATTCCTCAGCACCACATAAGCAAAAAGAAAAAAGCC